>NC_057723.1:23733074-23864277 GCF_004010195.1 Chiloscyllium plagiosum | reverse complement strand
TCTTTCCTAATTGCATTGTAATTTCCCTTCCCCCAGCTGTAACTCTTGCTCAGTGGAGTATACCTATCCCTTTCCATCACTAAAGTAAACCTGACAGAATTGTGATCGCTGTCTCCAAAGTGCTCACCTACTTCCAAATCTAACACCTGGCCAGGCTGGTTACCCAGTACTAAATCTAAAGTGGCTTCGCCCCTTGTAGGCCTGTCTACATACTGTGTCAGGAAGCCCTCCTGCACACACTGGATAAAAACTGACCCATCTATAGTACTCATACTGTAGTGGTCCCAGTCAATATTTGGATAGTTGAAGTCCCCCATGACAACTATCATGCCTCTCTCACTCCTATCGAGAATCATCTTTGTTATCCTTTCCTCTACATCTCTGGGACTATTTGGAGGCCTATAGGAAACGCCTAGCATGGTGACTTCTCCTTTCCTGTTTCTAACCTCAGCTCATACTACCTCAGTTAACAAGCCCCCAAACATCCTTTCTACAACTGTAATATTGTCCCTGATCAACAATGCCAGAACTCCCCCTCTTTTACCATCTTCTCTGTTCTTACTGAAATATCTGAATCCTGGAACCTGCAACAGCCATTCCTGTCCCTGCTCTATCCATGTCTCTGTAATGGCCACAACATCGAAGTCCCAGGTACCAACACACGCTGCCAGTTCACCAACAATCTGTCCTGGTCCACTCACATTGGAACAATGGTCAAGAAAGCACAATAATGTTTCTAATTCCTCAGGAGTCTAAGGAAATTGAAGTCGAAAAGTGTGGCATTGGAAAAGCACAACAGGTCAGGCAGCAACCGAGGAACAGGAGAGTTGACGTTTTGGGCATCTAGGCTAAGAAAATTGTACAAAAGGACTTTCACCAATTTTTATAGATGCCCATAGAAAACATCCAATCTAGATCCATCAAGCATGGTATGGCAATCATTCTTCCCAAGATTACAAGAAGCTAGAGAGAGTCATGAACACCACCCAATCACGCAAACCAACCTTCCATTCATTGACTCCATCTACACTTCCCACTGCTTCAGGAAAGCAACCAACAAAGTCAAAGACCCCTCCCACCCCAGTTATGCTCTCTTTCACCATCTTCCATCCAGGAGAAGATACAAAAGTTTGAATATACGTATGAACAGATTCAAGAACAGCTTCTTCCCTGCTGTTGTCAAACTTTTGAATAGACCTCTCAAATGTTAATTCTGATCTCTCTCTCGCTCTGTCTCTCTGTAGTTTCTCGATGGCTGTAAAACAGTATTCTGCACTCTATTCTGCTACCCTGATGCACTTTATATGTTACAATCTGTCTGTACAACACTTTTCACTGTATCTTGATGCATGTGACAACAATAAACAAAGTCTTAGGGTTTGATTATTAAGCATAACTCATTCAAACCTACCCTTCCCATTTTATAATTTAACCCAATCAATTGATTGGATTTTATCTTTAAAATCCAATGTGATTACATTAACTCTGTTTCTCTCTCCACAGATGCTGCCAAACCTACTGATTGTTTCCACCATTTTTAAAAAGTTCATGTCTTTAACATTGCAATTTTTTTACTGTCTCATGTGATATGTATTTTCTACCTCATTTACACGTTCATGCTTCAGTCTTTGCGGATGGTGCCTAAAAATCCGTGGAACTGGTAATTCATCGCAAATCATTCAAATCTAGTTCCATCTTCACTTCTCTTCATGGCAACTGAACATAACACAGAAGTATGTAACAATGTGCTACTCTTTTAAAATTAGTTTTAGGGTCTTGAACAAGAGATTTTCACATAGATAGGATGACATATTAATGGTGAAGGAATAGCGGACATTGATGAAGAATTTGTTAGTCATATTCTAGATGTCATCATGGAGGTTTACACTGTAGTTGGCAATGTTCTTGCCTCTGGGGTGGAAATTTTGGGTTTGAATCTTATCCAAGGACTAGATCGGTAAGGAAGTTTGTTACTTTCCCAATGAAACAGATTGAATATATTCATGTGTAAATTCTTCCAGCACACATCATTAGGTAGTAAGAGCAGGAGATACTCTGGGTTAGTGGTATGACAGAAAGTTGAAGTCTTCACCATCATAATCCATAGCTCCACACTGAAACATGTATGTAAAAACCAGGACTCCTTGTGAAAATTGTAAAACGTATGTCATCAGCTTCTTTCTGTGGCAACTTAAGCTAAAAGGAGCATTTAATTGAATAAATTAAAATTAAATAAAGGAATACAACTTATTCATCCCAGGTGATCATTGGAAGTTTGTGATCTGAGGTCGTGGATAGCAACAACTGTTATTGTAGTGAACACATTAACTTAAAAATCAGTAAAGCCTTGGAATGTATTTTCATGACTGAAAAGCAGCTCAACTTGAATAGGTTTATTGGAAAACAAGCAGTGGTTGGGGCGAGCGGATAGAATCAGCTCCAGACAACTAAACTCTCATTTAGTTCGTGTCTGACATTGGAACAGCCATGTGGTAGACATAATAGTATTTGACTTAAAATTGTCCATTGCCAAGGAGTGGACGTCAGTCAATAAAGGGTTAGACCACTGAAGTGCGAATCCGTTTACGGAAATAATTGGACTAAAACTCGTTTTTTTTTTTGCAGTGATTGTGTTTGGGAATATCCTGAATTATCGTGTGTAACAAAATCCTCCATCCGGCCTGTCTCCGGACCCTTTCTGGGATGGGATCGTTCGGCAATGGGAACGTCAGTTTCAACTTGGATTATAGGCTCTAATAGTGCATTGGTAGTATCCCAATTCTGAACCAGGAGGCCCAGGTTCAAGTCCCACCTTCTCTCGGGGTGTGTCATTACATCTGTGAGCACGTTGATTAGAAAATATGTAAACTTGGATTACAAGAGGTTGTTATGACACACTTCGCCCTCTGTACTTCTCTCTCACTCTACCTCGCTATTTAGCCTTCACTGGGAAACGCATCCATTACAGATAGAGCAGCTACGTGCAATACCGAGCGATATAAAAAAAGCAGCCAGATCAGCAGCTTCTCCGACGATACTGGCGACTGTGACGATATATTAACCACAAATCGTGAATGTGATTGGTTTCAAAGGGAGGGTTCCTTTAATTTCTGAACTAACATCACAATTCCAAACCAAAGAGAAATCCGGAGTCAAGGTAAATATACACTTCTAATAAAGACATTATTTCTAAAAGCATAACAGAGAATCATGCCTTGGTGCTTTCCAGTGGGTTAACTATCGCACTGTGACTCTCGGATTGATTTGCAACAACAATTATATGACAGTGCTACGTTTAAAAACGCAATAAACTTATTTCTCGACTTGTTCCAATTGTAATTGTGTCATGGTTCGCCCGGGAGACGGTTGGACTGTCTGATCTGACGTTTCCAATTGCCTTTCAGCAGGCTGCCGAGCGCTTGCTGCTCGCCAACAATCAAGTGCAAGCTGTTTCGTGCTGCTATGTTGCTGTGTGGATATTCACGGTGAGAGAGAGAGGACCGAGTCGACGACACAGATGAAACGAGAGATGGCTTCTCGCAAAATACATCTCCAATGTCCCATCGTGTCAATCAGCGTCTCATTCCTCAGAAAGGTAGTCTTCTGGACATTTCTGATCGCGTGTCTTCCATCCTGGTAAGTTTTTGGAAATTGCCTTTCATTTTGTATGTGTATTAACGTCTTGGAAATACAATCAGATTGGAACTCTTTCTCTCCCTCTTGTAATCAGCGATTACTGCATTGGTGGCATTCCTCATCACACAGGCATGCATTAGCTTCCTATCAGGTGTTACATAGTTACGTTGTAATGGGTCATCAGAACTGCTTAAATTTAAACGTCGTTTTGTGACTGTTATATAGGTATAGCAACGACCCTTATTTCGATATTGTCCATCATTTTGCCTTTGGACACAATTAGGATTTCATTGTTCATATGTATGGTGGAAAATGAATCACACAGCATTCATCTGTTTTTTTTTGCTTAAAACAAGGATTGACATGAAGCGTTTGTATAGGATGCTAGAAAGGATGGTGCTGTTCGATCGTAGCCCCCTAGGTTCCGTTTAAAGGTTTTCTGTTGCAGCATTCTGTTCCCTGTTTTCCAGGGACGTGCATGTCCTCTTATATAGGTCATAGTTCCTCTCCAACGCTGCACATAAATAAAGAATTTCTCAAATGAAGGCAGATTTAGAGCAATCTTACACACGACACACAACTGTGTACTGTAGTATACATACTTACACCCAGTTGCCTACACAGACGCCCAGACACTCACAGAGATGTAAATGCTTTGTTTGACGATTGTATACGTGCAGTGAACGTCTCCTTCAATCCAGGTTGCACAGAGGCCCCCAATATAATGAAACGTCAGATGAAAAAGTGCTGCAAAGTCTTTTTTTTTAAATAAATGTGACTAAAGTAGAATACAGGTTTACTATCCTTAGAAATTTGCAGTTTTTAAAAAAACAAATCATTTGTGGGACATGTGCACAGTTGGCTGGCCAGAATTTATTGCTTGTCCCTTGCTCCTTGAACTGAGGAGCTTGCTATGCTATTTTAGAGAGCAGCTGAGAGTCAACCACGTTGCTGAGTCTAGAGTCTTGTGTAGGCCACACCAGGTGAACATGGCAGATTTCCTGCCCTGAAAGACATTAGTGTGCCAGGTGAGTTTTTCTGGCAGTCAACAAATCATCAGTGGATTCTTAATTCCAGATTTAAAAAAACATTCAAATTCCACCATCTGCCATGGCGGGATTCAAACCAAGGTCCCAGAACATTAGTTGACTCTCTGGATTAATAGTATCCCAAGAATAACACTGAGTCATGACATCTCCATGTTTGGGATGTTTGAGATTCCCATGTTTATCAATAGTGGGGGTTGGAGAATGAGATTGGTGAATGTTGCCTCTGGTTTCTTTGCATGCTTGAGAGATAAACTACTTTAAGTGTGTCTGCCCCACAACAATTAAAGAAGAAGCATTTGAAAAGCAAAGTGACACAAATTCCCCCCCCCCCTCCAGTCCAGTTACAGAACACAGATACCAAATAACATTGACTAATAACATTGTAATTGCATGTCATAGTTAAGTCACACAAAGATGACAAGAAGTAGGTCTCTTTCAACTACGCTAAAATAGCCATTGCTCAGGCAGTTATTGTAGGGGCCAGCAAGGAATGACAAAAACAATGAATTCAAAGCCTCTTGAAGAGAATGCCATGTTACTTTTCAATTAAACACTAGTCATACTGTTGTTGATTGGATGAAATCAGAAAAGTTGCTTTACTAGATACAATTGGACTCAATCATATTGGGAATCCATGGCCTAAAACCAGATAATATATGCATTTAATAAAATAATAGTCCCACATATGGAGAAAAGATAATTCAAAAATGCTTTCCCCTTGTCCTACACCATATTTTGAAATGCTTTCCTTAAATTGAGTAAAGAAGATCATATGGAAATAGTGTCCAAGATTATGCACTGAGCAATGCTCAAAAAATAGAAAAGTATTAATGTATCGTAAATACTAATTATATTATTTTCATCCATCTCGTTACAAAAATATCAGACCATCTAATGCAGTGTTTTGCTTTCTTCATTACTGATTTGTGTTCTCTTTAGACTGTGACTTATGATTTGATTTTTAATCCTGAAATTCTTTTTATATATGTCAAGCTTTGCTTTCTGGTCATTTTAAATTGTGTTTAATGAAGTATTAACATCAAGATGCCTGTCAAGCATGGAGAAGGTAGTTTATTTCTAGCATACAATTAATTCAATGACTATTACATACTTGTAATAAGTTCATATAGTGAGACTATCTTTAAACTCTGTTCAAATCAAATCAGTTAAATAGTCATTTAATCTTAATAAATAGAAGCATGCAGAGAAAGGCAATATTACCTATTCACTGACTATCCCACATCTTAAATTTACACCTTATATGGCAATTACATACTCCAACACCAGAGATTTGAAAACATCCCAAGGTGCTGCCTTTTGGATGAAACATTTGACAGTGGCCTCATCTCTCCTTTTTCAAATGGACATAAATGAACATAAGGCACTATTTCAAAGAGGAACAGCAATTTTCTCCAGTGTCCTGATCAAAATCTTTTCCTCAACTACAGTTGAATCATCGGCTCATTATCTCATTTCTGTCTGTGGGACCTTGCAGTACATAACCTGTTTGTCATAATTCCAACATCAGACGTGCGACTACACTTCACTGGCTGTATCGTGTTTTGAGATTTCCTAAGGTTGTACAAGATGTTATATGAAATGCAAGACTTCCATTCTAATTTAGAAAATAAAAATTTTAAAACTTCCGTTGTCACTTGAAATTCAGCGTAGTAAGTGATTTTTTAAAAGAAATTGCTCTTACGATGAGAGGATTGCCAACTATTTTGTCAAATCCCTAATTAAGCTGGTAAGGGTGGTGATGGATGCATTTTTGAGTTGCTGAAGTTTTTTTAGGGTGTAGGGACATTCACAATGCAGTTAAGTAGTGAATTCCAGGATTTTGACCCAGTAACACATAAGGAATATATTTCAAGTCAGGATTGTGTGTGGTGTTCCCATGCATCTACTGCACTTGTCCCTATTGTTGGTAGAGGTAGTAGGTTGCCTTTGGAGGAGCCTTGGTGAGATGATAGCCACTGAGCATCAGTGTTGGAGGGTTTGAATGTTGAAAATGGTGGATGGCATGTCAATCATGCAGGATGCTATGTCCTCAATGGTATTGAGCTTCTTGATTGTTGTTGGAGCTACATCCATCCAGGCAAGTGGATAGTATTCCAGGCTTGTGGAAGTGGGGTGATTGGCTCAGTACAGAATTCCTACCTTCTGACCTACTCTTCTAGCCACGTTACAGATATGAATGGTCCCATTCTGTTAAACACTTACTTTATGAAACAGCTAAAGATAGCCAGGTTCAGACATTGTCCTGAAAAACTCCTATAGTGATATCCTAGAACCAAGCTCTCTCCCATCTAAGAACTGTAACCATCTTACATTCTGCTAGGAATGACTTCAATAAATGGAGACACCAGTTTTGCCAGGGCTGCTTAATGCCATTCTAAGTAAAATACTGCCTTGATGTCAACAGCAGTCATCTTAATTCACCGCTTGAGTGCATCACTTTTGTTGATGATTTAATAAGGCTATCCTGATATCAGGAGCTAAGTGTCCCTTGTGGAACCCAATTGAAGGGTCAGTGAGCAGTTTATTCCTCTGCAAAAGCCATTTGGTGGCACTGTTATGACCCTTTCTGTCACCTTGCTGATGATTGAGAGTAGACTGACAGGACAATACTCAGCTAGGTTGGATTTGTTTTGTTTTATGTATACAAAACAGACCTGGACAACTTTCCACATTTGTTGCATAGATGCCAGTACTGTTGCTGCATTGCAACAGCTTGGTTAAGTGAATGAATAGTTCTAGAACAAGTCTTCAGCATCTACGCCAGAATGTTCCCGGGGTCCATAGCCTCAGCCAATTTTTGATATCATATGGAATGAATGATTTGGTTGAAAACTCACATCTGTGATGCTGAGGACCTGAGAGAAGTTGAGGTGAATCATCTACTCAACATTTCTGAATGAAAATGGGTGTAAATACTTTGCTTTGTCTTTTACACCAATGTGCTGAACTCCTCCATGATCATATTTGGTGTGCTGTAGCCCTTCTATCGTGTTTAATTATCCACTGTCATTCATGACTGAAGCCTTGCAGTCCTGCCCCATTCAATCTCATACATTGGCTGTGGAATCACATAATGCTGTTTATTACATGCGGCTTCCACTGTCTTGGCATGCAAACAGTTATTTTTTGTAGCTTCACCAGAATAACATCGATTATTTTATGAATGTCTGCTGCTGCACACTTCATTAAACCAATATGGATCTCCTGGCTTAACAGTAATGGGGGAATAGGGGCACATTGTAGCCATGCTGTTTGTGGCCCACGGTGCCCCATAGATCCCCAGGTTTGAGTTGTTGGATGTTCAAAGTAATTCAGCATGATGGTATTGCCATACATTACGATGGAGGATGTGAAAATCAAGTCACAATGAATCTGCAAAAGCTAGTTTGATGAGGACAAAGTTATTTTTTCTCTCTTGTTGGTTTCCTCACCAGTTGCCATCAATCCAATAAAGCACGTGTATCCTTTAGGACTGAGCCAGCTTGTTGCTGGTGGTGCTATTGAGTCACACTTGGTGATACACATTGCGCTCCCAACCCCCCAGCCCCCAATATGTTCCATGCCCTTGCCAACCTCGGTGTTTCCTCCAAGCTGTATTCAACATGAGGAGTACTGATTCATCAGTTGAGGTAGAGCAGCAGAAGTAATGGCATTAGTGACAATTAGCACTATTTAACTTAATGCCATGAGACTTCATGGGGTCCAGAATCAATGTGGATGACTGCCAAGGCATCTGCCTCCTAACCTGTGGTGAGTCTGACCTGTCAGTGGAAAAGATACACCCAGAAATGAGGATGAAATCACATAGGGTAGTTAGTAATACTTTGCAGGACTTTTATGTGTCAGTATGAAATATATCCAAATAGTAATGTTTTGTTAAGAGAGACAGCAATAAATATAAAACATAAAAAACCCACAGATGAAAGGAGCAGAGTGAATGTTAAGTCGATTTGCTTCTATGAGAAGAAGGAAATGTTAGAAATATAACATTTTATAGGTCAAATGAGAGATTGGGAAATGAAGAAAAGGGAAGAGTTCTGTTCCATAAACTCAGGGAAATTGAAAATACTGGACTGGCCATTCAGTCCTATTAGCCTGCTCCACCATTCAAAAGCATCATGGCTGATCATCCAACTCTGTACCCTATTCCTGTTTTGCCAATACTCTTCAATTCCTTTAGCACTCAGAACTGTATCTATTGCCTTCTTGAAAATATTCAATGTTTGACCTCAACTGCTTTCTGTGGCAAAGAATTCCACAGGCTCGGCATTCTTGGGGTTAAGAAATTGCTCCCCATCTCAGTTCTAAGTGGCCTATCCTGTATCCTTAAACTGTGAACCCTGGTTCTGTACTTCCTGCTCATTGTGGAATATTCTTCCTATATTTACCTTGTTAGTCCTGTTAGAATTTTAAAGGTGTCTCTGAAATTAACCTCCCCACTCCCATTCTTCTAAACTCCAATGAATATAGTTTTAACTGATACAGTCTCTCTTCATTCATTAGTCCTGTCATCCCAGCAATCAATGTGGTAAACCTTTGATTACCTCCACAGCCAGAACATCCCTTTCTCAGATAAGGAGACCAAAAATGTACAATACTCCAGGTGTAGCCTCATCAAGGCCATGTTCAATTACTGCAAGACATCCCTGCTTCTGTTCTCAAATTGTCTCATGATGAGCCAATGAACCATTTGCCCTCTTCACCAGCTGCTGCATCTGCATGCTTACTTTCAGTGACTAGTGTATAAGGACACTCACATCTCATTATACCTTTCTCTTTACCAAACAATTGCCATTTCAAACAATTTCACCTTCCCGTTTTTGCTACCAAAGTGGATAAGCTCTAATTTATTCACTGTATACTCTATTTGCTTACTAACTCATCTCATTCATGTTGAAACATCTCTGCGTCCTCCTTATAGTTTACCCTCTCAACAGCTTTATTTCATTTGTGAATTTGGATATATTACATATAGATCCCTCATCTTAATCATTGATATATATGGGGAATAGCTGGTGACCCTGTGGTACCCCACTAGTCACTTCCTGCCCCTGGAAAAAGATCTGTTTACTACAAGTTTGTTTCCTGTCTGTTAACTAGTTCTCAATTCCATGTGCTTTAATTTTACCTAATGTCTTATGTGGGACTTTTATTGAATGTTAATTGAACCTTCTGTTGCAAGATCATTGACTTGAACTTAAAATTTGGGCTGGACTTGACAGAAGATGGCACATACAAAGATTGGTTGTGAAGCAACCATCTTAAAGGCAACAGTAACATGCTGTGGATGGCCTGAATAGATGGATCGTGGTACCTCTCACTCTGCTGTCTAAGATGTACTGCCCTCGAGAGCTGCTGGCTAATCTGGCCAGTAGTTCTAGCATTCCCAGCAGCACCTCAGTGAAAACAGCACCAAGGGGAAAACAATAATGGCTTCCACTCTCTGGTAAATGTAGGATCTTTGGCTACCTGGATGTACCTGGTACCTTTGCAATAGATTTGGGAGAATGGTTTTGTTGACCCGGATGGGAGGCACAAAGTGGAGATTTCATCTTGGGGGTGTACCCCTGATGGGTACAGGACACTACCCAGTGAATGACCTCCCATGTTCACCTACCCACTTTATCACATCAGATGATGAAGAAGTGGAATGGGAAATCAGTGTGTTAATCTTGGGTTTTTGACTTGATGTCATCATGCTGGATTTTCTGTAAGTGAGGGAGGGCAGCAGTGCCGATTTTGGAAATGGAAAATCCAGATCCCTGTTTCTCTCAACAGACGTTTTGTGACCAGAGGAGTATTTGCTGCACTTTCTATTTTGTTAATCAGTTGAAAGTCTGAGAGAGAGTGAAAGGTGGGAGAGAAGAAGTAGTGTCAGGCAAAGGAAAGAAATCAAAGATATGTCAAAAATTGTTGCAGGAAGGAAAGTAATGCCCAGCTGCAAAAATAAGAAAGGACAAGGTTAATATTGTCGCATGCACAGAAGGGAAATAAGATAGGAGACAGATCCAGTTTGATATAGGCTGAACTCCATGATATTTATAAAGTTTGTAATGTGCCTAATTGAAATATGAGAAGCTGTTCCTCTAGTTTACATTCAGATTTCATTGAAACTCTGATGTGAGCCGAGGATGGAGAAACCAATGTGAGAGCAAGGTAGAGAATTAAAATGGTCAGCCAATGGAAGCTGAGGTTTATACCTGTGGACTGAAGGAAGGTGGAGCACAAAGGCATCACCCAACCTGCATTTGGTGTCCTCGCAGCAAAGCAGACTGCACCACATGGGAATAGGAATAGGCCATTTGCCCCTTAAACCAGCCATGTCATTGCATAAGAATGTAGCTTGTATGATTGTAATTTGAACTCCACATTCCTACCTACCTCTGTTAACCTTTCACCACTTTACTTCTCAAGAATCAATCCATCTCTTCAAAATATCTAGATACTGATTCTACAACTAAACAAGCCTGAAAGAATTTCAAATCTGTTAGGTAATTATGAAGGCAACAGTCCTGTAATCTCAATCTGAGGGTCTCCTTACCTGCCCTAGTTTTAGCCAAACTGTCCTGTCTGTGACCAATTATCACATCAGAAAACCTTATTCCAAGGGCTGCTCAGCTGGACCACCTTCTGGAATAAAATGTTAATTTAATGTCCATGTATTAATATCTATATCAGCATTCCATAAAAGTCACTAGGTCTAAATCCTGCAACTCCCTTCCTAATACCACTGTGAGTATCCCCACAACTCAAGGACAGTGGGGGTTGAAGAAAGCAGCTCACCACGACCACCAGGAATGTTAACCCAGCCGGTGATGCCAACATCCCAGGAACACATTTAAACTAAAATCTGGGTTGGAGACTAATTGCTGGCAAACTCTATGACATTCTGTGAACAATTTTTTAAAAATCTCATGTCATAATTCTAGCTCTTCTACATTAAATTATTGAATGCACCATTTCTCTGTTGTAATTTGAATATGAAATGAAGTAGTCCTTAAGAACAATCTCACCATCAGTGGTTGCATTCTCACTTATCTCTACTCTTCCTGTCTGTTCTGGCTGTGTTAATATATTGTGTGATAAAGCAGATGTAATGTGAAAATTGTGGGAAGAAATTCTGACATAACTGGTTTGTGACAGAAAGTCTCTTACAAAATAATATTTTTCTCTAGTTGTATCTTTCTTTTGAAAAATGTCTTTTTCTTTTTTGTATATTTTCTTTCAATTTATTAAGTTTGGGAAAAAGTGACGATGAAGACTATGAAGATTTGATACTTAACAAAACTTGGGTATTGACACCAAAAGTTTATGAAAGTGATGTTACTCTTATTTTAAACAATTTATTGGAAGGGTATGACAATAAACTCAGGCCTGACATAGGAGGTAGGTGGACGTGAGTTCCATTTATGCATGTTTCATTGTTGACTTAAATTTCATATTTTTCAAAATTATATTTACTTGCAATTGGAAAAGAAGTCAAATGCTAATAAATTACAATGTTTTGTTCCAGTGAAGCCAACAATAATTGGAACTGACATGTATATAAATAGCATTGGCCCAGTGAATGCTATCAATATGGTAAGTAATATGATTATTAATCTTAATGTTTGTGTATGAGTTCTGAAATTTTAATCATGTTAAATTCTGAAAGATTTAGAACTGCAATTTTTTTTAACAATTTGAATTGTAAGAACATAAGAGCAGGCTTGTCAGTTGTTCAACCTGACTTCTCATTCAGTAAAACAAGCTAATTTGATTTTGATCTCAACTCCACTATACTGCATGCCCCATAACTCTTGAGTTTTCTGTTAGATCAAATATCTGTCTAACTCAGCTTTGAATATATTCTGTGCTTCTCCATTGCCCTCTGGGTTAGAAAATTCCACAGTCCAAGAAAAGAAATTCCTCTAGGTTAAATGGGAGACCACTTATTTTGAAACGTACCCACTAGTTTTATATTCTCCCAAGAGGAGGTACAGCCTCTCAGCATTTACATTGTGAAGCCCCACTATCAGAATTCCTTATGTTTCAATAAGATTCCCTCCCATTCTTTTCAACTTAAATAAGCAAATTGGGTCTACACTGAAATCTTTCCGAGAGGTCTTCCTCATCCCAGGAATCAACCTGATGTACCATCTCAGAACTGCCTCCTACACAAATATATTCAAAACTGTTTTCAATACTCTAGGTGCAGTCTCACAAACACCCTGTATATTTCGAGAAAAATTTACCTTGCAATAAATTTTACATTCTGTTTGCCTTCCTAATTACTTGCTGTATCTGTAAACTAACACTTTGTGATTCATGTGGAACACTTAGATCTCTTTGGATCAAAACATTTTGTAGATTATGTCCATGTATATGATATTTTGTTTTATGTTATTCCTAAGTATTGCCTCATAATTTCCTATATTATATTCCTGTTTTCATTTTGATATTGGAATGTAGGTATCATTAGCAAGGACAATATTGTACATTCTTAAAAGCTTTTGAGATGGGAAGCCATCATCTTGAATCATTCAAGACCATAGATGCAGCCACATTATTGTTGGGTAGAAAATTCCAGGACTTTGACCCAGAGGCAATAAAGGAATGGTGATGTAGTTTCAAATCAAGATAACGTTCGACTTGAAGGGGGAATTGCAAGTGATGGTGTTTTGATGTGCCTAGATAGCAGAGTTTTGGGATCGTGCTGTTGAAGGAGCCTTAGTGAGTTATTGTAGTGCAACTTTTAGATGACATGCACCACAGCCTCTGTCCAACTGAATCTTCAAATGGTAGATAGATTTTTTTAATCAAGGGGGCTGTCATGGATGATGTCTAGCTTCTTGACTGTTGGAGCTGCTCTTATCCAGAAAGTGAGGGGTATTCTATTTTAGCTCTGACTTAGGTATTAAAGATGGTGAAATGGTTTTGGGGATTTAATTTAGAATGGAATAGATTAGATTTCCTACAGTGTGGAAACAGGCCCTTCAGCCCAACCAGTCCACACCGACCCTCCGAAGAGTAACCCACCCAGACCAATTTCCCTCTTACTAATGCACCTAACAATATGGATAATTTAGCATGGCCAAATCACCTAACCTGCCCATCATGGGACTGTGGGAGGAAGCCAGAGCACCCAGAAGAAACCCATACAGACACAGGGAGAATGTGCAAACTCCACACAGACAGTTGCCTGAGACTGGAATCGAACCTGGGATTCTGGTGTTGTAAGACAGCCGTGCTAAACACTGAGCCACTGTGCCGTCCTATGCAGAAGATTAGTGGGCAAAGAAAATAGCTAGTTTTAACTAAGTAGAAAAATGTTAACACACTTTTGTAAGACTTATTTAAAGGTTTACATTATCTGTCTTCACTCAACAATTTCAATTTCAATTTTAATGAGGTCCAAGTGAATCCCTAGTTAATGCCTACCACCAAAATACAATCAAACACAAGTAATATATAATTAATAATCAGGAGGTATATTATTTACTGCAAAATATTCAAAATCTGACCTATTGTTTTAGTTGCAGTGGACCAGTAGCTCTGGTCAGTGGTGAGCCCAATCATATTCGCAGATAGGGGAAGCCCTAAAAGAGTTTTTTGCTTCGGTTTTCACCAAGGAAAGGGAACTTGTTGTAAATGAAAACTTAGAGGAGCTGGGATACAGTCTTGACCAGATCAAGATTGATGAAGTTGATGTGCTAGAAATTTTGGAAAACATGAAGATTGATAAGTCCCCAGGGCCAGATCAGATTTATCCTAGGCTGCTCTGGGGAAGTGAGAAAGGAGGTTGCTAAGCTGCTGGCGAGGATATTTGCCTCCTCACTCTCTACAGGAGTCGTAATGGAAGATTGAAGGAGGTGAATGTTGTTCCTGTTTTCAAGAAGGGTAATAGGGAAATCCCTGGCAATTACAGACCAGTCAGTCTTACATCTGTGGTCAGCAAAGTTTTGGAAAGAATTCTGAGGGATAGGATTTATGACTATTTGGCAATGCATAGTGTGATTAAAGGCAGTCAGCATGGCTTTGTGAGGGGCAGGTCAAGCCTCACAAATCTTATTGAGTTCTTTGAGGAGGTGTCAAGACAGGTCGGCGACGGTTGAGCAGTGGATGTGGTGTATATGGACTTCAGCAAGGCATTTGATAGGGCTCCCCATGGTAGGCTCATTCATAAAGTCAGGAAGTATGGGATAAAGGGAGATTTGGCTGCGTGAATTCAGAACTGGCTGGCTGACAGAAGGCTGGTAGTGGTTGTAGATGGAAAGTATTCTGTCTGAAAGTCAGTGTTGAGTGGGGTCCCGCAGGGCTCTGTCCTTGGGCCTCTGCTCTGTGTAGTTTTTATAAATGACTTGGATGACGAGGTTGAGGGGTGAATTAGTAAATTTCAGATGACACAAAGGTTGGAGGTGTTGTCGATCGTGTAGAGGGCTACTGTAGGTTGCAGCGCGACATAAACAGGAGCTGGGCTGAGAAATGGCAGATAGAGTTCAACCTGGATAAATGCAAAGTGATGTATTTTGGAAGGTTGAACCCGAATGCTGAATATAGGATTAAAGACAGGATTCTTGGCAGTGTGGAGGAACAGAGGGATCTTGGTGTGCAAGTACATAGATCCCTCAAAGTTGCCACCCAAGTGGATTGGGTTGTTAAGAAAGCATATCGTGTTTTGGCTTTCATTAACAGGGGAATCGAGTTTAAGAGCCATGAGGTTTTGCTGCAGCTCTACCAGACCCTGGTGAGACCACACTTGGAATATTGTGTTCAGTTCTGGTCGCCCTACTATAGGAAAGATACGGAGGCTTTGGACAGGATGCAAGGAAGGTTTACCAGGATGCTGCCTGGACTGGAGGGCTTGCCTTATGAAGAAAGGTTGAATAAGCTTGGACTTTTGTCTCTGGAGAGATGGAGGAAGAGAGGAGACCTGATTGAGGTGTACAAAATAATGAGAGGAATAGATAGAGTCAATAGCCAGAGATATTTCCTCAGGACAGGATTGACTGGTATGAGAAGTCAGTTTGAAGATATTATGAGGAAGGTATAAAGGAGACGTCAGAGGTAGGTTCTTTATGCAGAGAGTTGTGAATGCATGGAATGCATTGCCAACTGCGGTGGTGGAAGCAAAGTCATTGGGGACATTTATGCGACTGCTGGACATGCACATGGATAGCAGTGAGTTGAAGGGTGCGTAGTTTAAGTTACTATATTTTACATTAGGATTAAATCTCGGCACAACATCGTGGGCCAATGGGCCTGTTCTGTGCTGTACTTTTCTATGTTCTATATTAACATTAATGGTAATGAATGTGAAGGGGAGATGATCAATGCCTGACATTTGTGGAGTATAAATGTACTTGGCATTTATCAACCCTAGGCTGAAAGTTGTCCATGTCTTGTTTATTGGGCACAGACTGTTTGATATTTTTTCAAAGAGACAATATCAATAGTTCTTTTGTCACTGATGCAAGGCAGAATGTACTGATGTTGTATGTGTAAATTTTACATTCCAGTGTGATAATATGCTGTGGCTTTATATCTGCAACTGAATGCCTATTTTAATCGAGTTCTTGAGTTTCTTGCAAAAGTATGGATCAGTTTTTACAATATTGGGATATTCTTTGATTCAAACATAATATTGCAATCCACATTTGACCTGTAAGCTTGTTGGGTATTTTGCCCTTTTGATCCAAGTACACAAAATAAACAATGTTGCACAGGTAAATCAAAATTCTAGAATTGGCCAATTACTCAAGGTGAACTTTCATATTTCCCATGCACTTAGGGACTGATCAAATATCACATTTTAGATTCTTATCTTTGCTTTCCCGGCACCTTCCCCTGCCACCACAGGAATTGCAAAACCTGCGCCCACACCTCCTCCCTCACCTCCATCCAAGGCCCTAAAGGAGCCTTCCACATCCATCAAAGTTTTACCTGCACATCCACCAATATCATTTATTGTATCCGTTGCTCCCGATGCGGTCTCCTCTACATTGGGAAGATTGTACGCCTCCTAGCAGAGCGCTTTAGGGAACATCTCTGGGACACCCTCACCAATCAACCACACTGCCCTGTGGCCCAACATTTCAACTCTCCCTCCTACTCTGCTGAGGACATGAAGGTCCTGGGCCTCCTTCACCGCCACTCCCTCACCACCCGACGCCTGGAGGAAGAACGCCTCATCTTCCACTTCGGAACACTTCAACCCCAGGGCATCAATGTGGACTTCACCAATTTCCTCGTTTCCCCTTCCCCCACCTCACCTCAGTTCCAACTTCCAGCTCAGCACCGTTCCCCATGACCTGTCCTACCGGCCTATCTTTTTTTCCACCTATGTATTCCACCCTCCTCTCCGACCTATCACCTTCATCCCACCCCCATCCACCTATTCCTGATGAAGGACTTTTGCCCGAAACATTGATTTTGCTGCTCCTCGGATGCTGCCAGAACTGCTGTGCTTTTCCAGCACCACTCTACTCCAGAATCTGGTTTCCAGCATCTGCAGTCATTGTTTTTATCATTCTGGACATCACACTTGGACAAGCCTACTGGTATACTTGTATACTTCTACCCTGAAATCTGGTCTTGCAGTATCCATTTTCCAGATACTAATATTTCTAAGTTCCAAGAGGAAAGGGAAGAAACATTTGCACATTTCTGACCAGAGGTACACTTTCAGTATTTAAAAACAATGTTGCACTCATAGCAATGTTTAAAGTTAAGAATACTTGATATAAAAGATGCTCTCAAAGGACCCACTCTAAATTTTCCAATGTTCAATGATTCATTTGCGATATGTTCATCATATACAGAGCAACATAGTGCTTAATGTCAAGCAAACCCTTTGCCGTCACTATGTAAAGGAACTATAAAGCTCTTACAGATCTTTGCACTGGCCTGGCAAAGCCTCAAAGGAGTACAAGTCCTTAAAGGTATAGCTGACGTTGTCAATAAACAGCCATTGGGCAGGTTCGTTTTTGCTCACCCAAAACTGGTCATGACTCCTTCATCTTTTGCCAATTCTCTGTTCTACCTTTATTCCAACAACCTACCAAGTTGTAGGCTGACAATTAGGAGGCAAGGGTAATATCCAACATTTCATACAAAGCTACAAAACATAACCCAGAATGAGGGCTGTGCTATTTAAAGGAACATTTATCAAGAAATACTCAAGCAGCATGTGTGATAACTAGTTTGTCCTTGAGGAGCTTTGCAGCATATGCCTGAGTATATAATTGTCTTCATCTGTTGCATCTGAAAAACTTTGATATCCTGATGAAGCAGCTTTTACCATTAGCTAGACAACAATGAGTACTGAATGAAGAGAAGAAAAACGATGGAGGATGGTGAATGGATAATATAACAACTAATACCGCTCCTACCTCCCAGAGGAATCAGAGACCTGTGCATTGAGAAGCTCTTTACCTTAATTAGGTCTTGTATTCGACAATAGTCATACAATTTCCTTATAACCGTAATTCAATTACATTCCTTTAGTCTAACATTATGAGCCTATCCTCCATTTCACTGGAAGGACAATTACTAACTTTAACAAATAAATATTGTCAAAGAATGTGAATATTGACCAAAAAAAGATTAATCACCTATGTTCAACCCCTTCATAGCTGTCAGGTATGCTAATTTTCCTATCCCTGTGCTCCTATAAAAATATCTTCCTCATGGCTACACTTTGGGTGATGGAAGGCCTCAGAACTTCCTTTGAGGACACTTCAACTGTCCTTGGAAGATGATCTCAAATATCTCTAGATTTATGGAGCTTGGCTTCAGGCTGAACAACCTTTGTGTGGGCTGCAACAGTTTTTGTTCACTAGTTGTGTGATACTGACTAGCAGTGATGGTATGTCTGCTAGCTGAGCAGGTATGCCATCATTCACAGCAAAGTTTTGCAAATACATGTGGAAATAAAGTGATGTCCTGAAAGTCCCTTTCAACAGAGTGCTCCCTTAATGGCAGTCACTGTTGAAAGAAGTTAAACGAAGCCATAGAAGTCATCAAAGCTAATATGTGGCTTTATCACCAATGGATTGATGGATCTGACTGCTTGGTCCATGGTAGAGTAGTCTCTGTGCACTAAATCTTCAAAAACTGCAAAATAGTAATTTTGGCTTCTCCTTGCTCCTCAACATTATGAACAAGCTTTCTCACAGGCTTCTGAATGCACAGGGCATTTTTCTGACACATGCCTGTTATGATCATTGCAAAAATATGGTCTGTCAATTTTCAAAATCTATCATTTGATATAAGTACCTGAAAACCTCATTGGCTAAAATAGTCTTAAAAGGGAAGAAACATGGACTTCAAATGGCCACAGTAATCAACTGACCGCAAACTAAGGCAATATTAGAAAACTCGTATGAAATAAAGCTGAAAATGTGTTGCTGGAAAAGCGCAGCAGGTCAGGCAGCATCCAAGGAACAGGAGGATCAGAACTGAAAAATGTGTTGCTTTTCCAGCAAATCATCCAAACTGAAATGACATTAAAAGATGTCAAAATGCCCAGTTGAGTCAGGCATTAAAAACTCACTTTTCATGGCATAATTTACACTTTCATGATAAATTGCAAAATCTGGACATTGAAGGTTGCCTGAAACTGTTCAGCTTGGAAAGCTTTTGAAAACAGGCTTGGGAATACACAAGCAAAATGTTTCAGTGGTTGTTTGGCCAAGAAGCAAACAGAGAAAGAACAAAAGGTTTTGTTACTGTAAGGGCTGGAAGACTTATTCTCTTCTGTTTCCTTCCCGTATTGAAAGGCATTAATGATAAAGCAAACTGGAGGATCATTTATTCACTGAGAACACAAGGATTCTGCAAATTTTGCTTATGCTGTGGATATGAGATATCAATTAAATAGGGATAGTCTCTGGCTCAACTGTAAAACCTCAAGGACTCTAAGAACTCTTTAAACTGTATATTTTTAAACTTCCTATTATTCTGACCCTTTTAAACATTGTGGCTCTATGTGTTAGATACCATGTTTTGTTATTTTTCTTGGGGTTAGTAAATAGTAAAATTCCATGTGTTCATGTTGAAGGAAACCTTGTAATTGGCTCATTAATTTTGACTCGACCTACATTTTAATTGAAGTGTGATTTGCTGTGTGCTAAAAATAATTGAAAACCTTTGTTACAGCCAACTTTAATAAGAGGAGAGTTGATTCTCCCTTCCTCACTTGGTCTTGGCAATATCCATCAGGCTTTTGCAACAGTACAACCCTCTGAGCCAGCATCAGTGTTTGCTACAAAAGCATTGTATATAACATCAGTCCTGGCAATCTGGCTTATGAGGTCCTGCTTCTGGTTGTGCTCCTGCACACTAGAAAATCACCAAATACCAATATCACATTTAATCTTGCTCTGTGAAATCCCAATCGTGCCAAAATTTGAGCTGCAATCTGAAAGTCAGAACAAATGACCATGCATTCATTGGAATGCTGGGCTTCTTCTTCTGCTCGAGCTGAGGGGTATTGATATTTTCAGTAGCTGAGATGAAAGAGAGGTAGAAGGGTTAACATGTAGCATGAGAGAAAAGAAAGAAGCAATGAATGTGTATTGAAAACATCTGTATCTTGTCATAAAATGTGTGTTGAGTGAGGGAAGTTGTAAGAATTGAGATTATAAAAAATAGCACATGTGGCATCTCCTGTCCAGTGTACCGTCTTCAAGGGGCAGTGATAGCTTCTTGGCAGGTTGTTCTCTCTCTGGTTTCCACACTTGTGTTCTGTACAATCTCTTCCGGCAAAAAGGAAGGGAAAGTGTTTGTGAGAATCTTCAGGTGTTTGGAGAATGTGGCTGGCTAGACAGAACAGCTGGTCATCTGGATGTGAACTTTGAGTTGTTTGAAAGTAAGAGTTCTGAAATTTGAACATGGAGAGGGAACTGACTTTGAAATACTGCAGTGATTGGAGAAGAGGTAGTGAAGGAGGATACCCTTTGTCTCTACCATGTATAATTACCATGTAGGATTTGTGGGCGGCACGGTGGCACAGTGGTTAGCACTGCTGCCTCACAGCGCCTGAGACCCGGGTTCAATTCACGCCTCAGGCGAATGACTGTGTGGAGTTTGCACGTTCTCCCCGTGTCTGTGTGGGTTTCCTCCGGGTGCTCCGGTTTCCTCCCACAGTCCAAAAGATGTGCAGGGTCAGGAGAATTGGCCATGCTAAAATTGCCCGTAGTGTTAGGTAAGGGGTAAATGTAGGGGTATGGGTGGGTTTCGCTTCGGCGGGTCGGTGTGGACTTGTTGGGCCGAAGGGCCTGTTTCCACACTGTAATGTAATCTAAATCTAATAATTAATAAGCAATATTTAATATCATCACCATGGTGGGTTTGATAGTGGAGAGTGGCAGGTGGGTTCCCTGCCACCTTTCCCCCTACACCTGGTGGGTACTATGCAAGCAAATGATGCGGAGTTACTTACGACCAGCTGTGGTAGAGTTGTAACAGTTTGGTGAATAGAAAGCCAACAGAGAATCACCCACCTACCATTGCTATTAAGCAACTTATGCATGCACCTCAGTCCTCTACCAGCCAGCAACTTACAATTCCCCTTCTGTCATCAGTAATATGATCTGTAATCCAGCAACGATACCAGGGCTTGATGTGTGTTGTTTTGGCTGTTGACAGTGCTGTCCAGCTTTGCTGCCATTCTGTAGAACATCAGGCCTCTGGTTGTTTAGCAACGCTCAATTGTTGGGATATCTGACCCAGGATGTTGAAGCCCATGGAAGATTGACCACTGTCTAGTTGATTTCTTGAGTAATACTTCATTCAGCAGGTATTCCTTAAGAGGCACTGCAGAGCACGCACAGGGTCACCAACTGATGAGTGTGACCCCCATTGTTTTCATTAAATACCATCTTATAATGTTATAGTTATGTTCTGAGCAGGCATGCTATCTCACAGTGCCAGTGAACTGGCTTCGATTCCACCCTCAGCTGCTAGTCTGTGTAGAGTTATACATCCTCCCTGTGTCTGCGTGGGATTCCTGTGGGTGTTCTGGTTTCCTCCCACAATCCAAAGATGTTCAGGTTAGATGAATTGGCCATGCTAAATTGCCCATAGTGCACAAGGATGTGCAGGCTAGGTGGATTATCCATGGGAAATAAAGGGTCACTGGGATAGGGTGGGGGTGGATGGGTAGTCAAAGTTGGGGTGGGATGGGGATGGTTAGGTCAGGGTGGGATGCTCTTCAAAGGGTCAATGTAGACTTGATGGGCCAATTGGCTTGTTTCCATATTGTAGATACTCTATGTGTGAATGAGAGCAGCTTGTCACTTTAATAACCCCAGTTAGATCTATATATTTCTTGACAGCATTGCAGTTTGGTCCTTGCTACAATACTCCTAATATTTGCATACACAGCAATTCTTTCTCTCTGTGAAGAAGCTACATGGAGATCTTCCTGCTCTCTCGTAAAATTAGAATTTCTTTGATGTTCAATTGAGGAAAATCTGGGTGCCAACTTGCTTCCTCTTTCGGTGATTTCTGAACTAAATTCTTTTTGTGTCTGCAACCAAAATGTAGCCTCCTCCTTAAAAATTGCTTTTACCTTTAAGTGGTCCCCTGGATACCTTGGATCCCTCCATTTTCCCTTCAATAAGCATAAGCAAATCAGTAGTATTAACATCAGCAAGCAACATCACCTAGTATGGGCAATGCAAGTTCATTTCACTTGTTACAAGATTTCAAGACCAAGCCCGATGCTTATTGGTTTATAACAAATGAATATGTAGTTTGTTTTACATTTTATAATAAATGCACCATTTTGTCAAAGAAGTGCAAAATAATGTTCTGTAAAGTAACATACCCTTTATCAGGTCTGGGTATCTGAAGTAACAAATATTAAGAATGTTGATAACATTAAATGCAGATTTTTTTTAATGGCTTATTTAATTGCTGTGTGGAATAATAGGCTGGAAATCTAACCTTCAGCTTGTTAAGGGTACCTGTTTGGAGAAGAGTTTATTGACCTGGTTGGGCAAACAGTTTACTCAAAATATAATTGAAAATTTTAATTAAAAGCTATTTGTTGGAAGTTACTGGTTCAAGTTTTCTTCATTCATCAGCATATCCACAGTTGCTAGTTCAGAAAGGCTATTCATTATGGAATGTTTTGGAATGTTTTGATATGAAAGCTATATTTCATTCTAATTAATGCACAAAGTACTTGCTGAAAGACTCTGATTATTATCTTTATCACAGTTTACTAGATCTAATTTGTAGTTGATTACTTGGAAAGAAGGTTGCATTATTAATTATTTGGAGATAAAGTAGAACATGGAACTGCAAACATAGGGCTAATCCAGTAGTTCAGAACTAATGTTATGGGAAGATTTGTTCTGATAATGTAATATTAAGAGGTTGACAAGATGTTTTATGATATAAATAGATAATGTGTCATGGACAACTGTGGAATATGATAAATGGAAGCATAAAGTGATGAGATAATCTGTGAAGCTGTGAGTGGGTTATGATGGAGCTCACAACTACAGATACCTATCGCATCACCTGATTAGTCCAGGCATAATCAGTTTTTTTCTACTCTGTGCTACTTTATTCAACCCTTGGAATGACTTCTACAAATCCCCATTGATTTGATTAGAATCTTGAACCCTGTGACAATTTTGGACTTTCTAAGCATTAAAAGGTTAGATTAGATTCAATTCCTTACAGTATGGAAACAGGCCCTTCAGCACAACAAGTCCACACCGAACCTCCAAAGAGTAATCCTCCCAGACCCATTTCCCTACTCTAAATTGACCCCTGATTAATGCACCTAACACTATGGGCAATTTAGCATGACCAATTCACCTGAATGCACATTTTTGGATTTTGGGAAGAAACCAGAGCACCTAGAGGAAACCCACGCAGACCTGGAGAGAATGTGAAAGCTTCACGCAGACAGTCGCCTGAGACTGGAATCGAACCCAGGTCCCTGGCACTGTGAGGCAGCATGCTAACCACTGAGCCACCATGTCACCCAAACAATTAAACATTTTGACGTATATTTTGAAGATTTCACATCTTTTTGAGGTTTTGTCTGGAAAGCTTCTCCTTTTTGTATGCCATTCATACAAGAACTACTTCATGGAAGGTGAGAATTGGATCCTAAGCAGCAATAACACAACATCTCTGAGACCTGCTGATGAAGGCAGAAGACTCTGTAGCAGTCTACTTACTCTAATCTTACATGTTGTCTTTTGGTGGTTATGGTTTCTACTGTGCATGGTAAGTTTAATTTGCTGATTCATGTGGCCTTTATGTCTGTGTTTAGGTACCTGGCCACCTCTCCTGTTGCTGTGGTGTCAATGTAGCCACATGTGAATTTTATGGCTGGACGCTGGAAATGCCCTTTTAGCACTGGATAGCTTCCAGGATGTTGCTGTGCATATAACATTTATTCCGTTTGTGCAAGGCAGTACCTTCAGCCATGTGTGACAGCATTGTGCCTTTAAGAAAGATTTGTTTTGTTGTGTGTCTTTTGCAGAGAAGTATTGCCACAGTGGTATAGGAACGTCTACTTCAAAAACAGTGGGTAAACAGCTTTGAGCTCCCTGAGTGTTTGTCTTTTTTAAAATTAGACAAAAGAAACATGAGTGAGTGGAGTCAGCATCATACAGACCCAGAGTTTTCATTTTGCTTCCTGTTGGGATATGGAGATGGCTGTTGAAGCTGACAGATACTGTTCTTTCTCTGCTCTAGCCTCTCCGCTACTAGATTGTTTCTTTCAATTTTTCTTTCTCCTGGTCTGCGGTAGAGATAGCAAGTGATGAAAATCTGTTCAGCTGAATTTGGCTTTGTCAAAGGTGTGTTTATAGTATGCTGCTGTATTGGAACAGTTGATGATTAGTAGTTAAACAACATATTACTTTATTAAAAACTTCAGCAGAGTTAAAGTTATGCCAATTCTTTTTGTTTGTATCTTAGTGTTGTAAGAATAAAGTGTGTTTTGCTTAAAGCCCAGCCATGAACCAGTCAAATCAAATCTGGAACACAGTGCCTTACACTTGCCTTCAAATAAAATTAAAAGTTAGGGTTTAAGCTATCTCATTGATATATTTTGAGGGTGTTTGATCTCATCCATAACAAAAGAGAATGCAAAAGCAATTTGTAATTTGTCACTAAGTGTACAACAGTATCTATGGCATTACTCCTCTGAGATTTTACCTCTTCATGTAAGGATGCACTTGGTGTCCTGTTTTATTTGTTTGCTGTTACTGAAATGGCTGAATTTGGAGACCACTCAACAACTGTAGTTGCAATCTGTGTTCTACACATTGACTCATTTCACTGAAGATCCAAATGCACTCAATAATCTCTGTCCTTGAGGCATCACTTTTTAAGCAGGCTTTTCAAAATTCTACTTGGATTTTAACTGCAGTTGAGAACAGTCATACCATTATATAATCACCTTTGTGTTCCTAGCTGTGATGTAGCAGCTATTTTTCTTATTTGGATAGGATATGTGCTTAATAGAATCATTGGAATAGGTATAATCATGATGGTGACTCAGGTAGCTCTTGAGGCCTACCTCCTTATGCTAAAATGATGTTGTGGAGCCAGGATTAAAAAATCATTGGATAAGAAGGATGCTAGTGAGAACTATCAAGGAGTTTATGATGTTAATTTGGTTTAACTGATGACCAATCAGAAATTGACAATCAGAATCCCACTGCAATTTGTATTTATATATAGAATGAGATCGTTAATTTCTTAAAATGAAATTCTTTGGAAAAGTCACCAAACCTGTGAAGATATCCTGCACGGGCATTCTTTTAAAAAATCATGTAAGGTAAATGCTACACCGAATCTGTTCAGAAGTTTCTTAGTTTTTAGAGAGTCTTAATTAGGAAGAGAGATTGGATAGACTAGGTTGTTTTCCTTGAAGCAGAGGAGTCTGGGGGAAATGTAATTGAAATAGTAAAATTATAAGCGTCATTGATAAAGTAGACGGGGAGAAACTTTTCTTGTTGGAGTGACCAAGGGGTATACTTTTTAAGGTGAGTGGTGGAACATTTAGAGGGGATGTGAGGAAAATCTTGTTTCGCCCACAGCATGGTGGGAGTCTTGAACATGCTGCACCTAAGGGTGGTAGAGGCAGAAACCCTTATGAAGTATGAGAAATATTAAAATGTGCACTTATGATGTCAAAGCAATTTTCTGATTAAGGACTTATGCCTGAAATGTCAACTCTCTTGCTACTTGGATGCTGCCTGACTTGCTGTGCTTTTCCAACGCCACACTTTCAATTCTGACTCTCCAGTGTCCTCACTTTCTCCATTCAAGGCTATGGACCAAGTGCTAGAAAATGGGATGAGTATTGGTGTTTCTTCTGACTGGTGCAGATCTGATGGGCCAAAGGGTCACCTCTGTGCTGTAGACTTCTATGACTCTGACTCAATTATGAATTCTGGAACTGAAAGGTACTTTCAGTTATGATACCATGGGACTATTATTGATTGTTGTGAAAAACCCATTTGTTTCACTATCATCGTTTTAGGAATGAAAATCTGCTATCCTTGCCTAGTCTGGCAAACATGTGACTGGACCCACAGACTCCTAACTGCCTTGAAAATGGCTTCAGCAAACAACTCAGCTCAAGAGTAATTAGGAATGGGCAACAAAAACTGGGCTTGCTAGCAACTTGAAGGAATTTAAAAAAAAAATCCTTTGAACAGATTTTATGTAATATTTTAAATGAATTTTTAACTAAATGCACAGACAGGATATCTTCACAGATTTATAAGGATTTTTACAGCAAATTTCATTTTAAGGAATTAACAATCTCAGTCTGTATATACATAAAACATCATTGCAGAGAATAAATATCACCTTCATTATTGAAATAACTCGCAATCACTCCATGTTCTGTGCTTTTGCCATCTGTGAAGATCATTAATGCTGATCGGAACTTCACTTACTTCACAATGTGAGACATATTAAATAATTCTCATCATACTTATGAACAACATCCAGCTCTCTCCTCAGAACATCATCGATCTCTTGAAGATATCTTGTGCCAAAATGAGTTAATTCAGATCAAATTCTCAGCCAATTCTTTCAGAATGAACCAAGAATTTCTCCATGAATCAAAACAAAGAACATAAGAAAAATATATTATGAAAAATCCTCCATTGCCTGTTAAGAAATCTTCCTGTTTCATTTTAGTTCAGTAAATTAGGCCAACTATTTCTTCCTTTTGGTGCCTCAACCTAACAGATTTAATGACAGAAATGAAGACGTGCTTTTGACACATGTATCACACCCAGCTAGAACATATCACGTGTATGCAATAACTGGGAAACCAGCACTACTTAAAAATGGTAATACACATTACGTTAACTTAAAATTATACTATTCTAGAATTTTGTTTTTTTATTTAATATTATTGTTTGGAGAATTTTGTTGTGTCTGGTGTGACCGAGAAAACTAAGGGTGGGAAAGTACGATGTGAGTGAAAAATTTGATTCTCAGCATTGTGAAAAATTTTCTTTTTTTACTGCAAATCATAAATGGCTATTTCAGAACCTGCCCACTGAGCAGTAACTACCTTAAGCTTATGCATTTGCACCTTATTAAAGCCCAACTAGCCTTTTTTATATGTCACCTCCTGTTATCCTCTTCTTCGCGGAAAAACTAGACAGTGCAAAAGCCTGGCATATAAATCAGTGTGGGAATCTGGTGGCTGCAAGCTGTAATATGTTTGCTCCAGCTGTTTCTCCACAACATTCCTGCCTAATCCATGGTCATCATCCTCCTCAACACTTCATCCATTGCATGTTGGCATGAGCAAACTACCAGCTTTGCTACATCATCATGCCTGCTCTCAGAGCATCTCAGGAGGCACTTCAGCGCTTTAACACTTTGGAGATTAGGAACACTTAGAACGTGAATGCTTCTGCCATGTCATTTTGCTCGCAGGGCAAAGATGTCTCCTGTATTTGCATCGGATACATTTTATGGCTCTTAGCTTGCTTTCTTAATGTCCACTCACTTTACTGCTCACCTGGAGGCTACCAGCCTCTGTTTACTTCACATTGCATTGTTATAGCACTCTCACTGACTTCAGAACTGATCTACAAGCTACCAGCCTCGATGTGGCTAGCATTGTCTTTTAAATACAGAAGGTCTTTGGTATTCAGTTACAAGTTGCCACCCTCCCTGGCTTCCAATACCGGAAGTCAGTTTTTTGATGGTGGCGAGCACTGACTAGTCATTTGATCAATTAGACCAGGGAAGGACATGTGGACACTTTGCTGTATGGCACCATTAAATCAGACCAGCAGCATGTGCCAGCATTGTATGGGTAAATGTAAACTTGAAGCAAATGGCACTGTGTAAAAGTCAAAGGGGAGCAGTCCTTGTTGGTGTGAAGGAGGGACAACCTCCCATCGAGGATACTGCAACAGTCAGTTAAGGGGTTTATTCAATTCCATTAGAGGGTTGCCCACAGTCAGTCAGGCACTACAACCTGGCAGAAACTGGGAATCTGCATCTTTGCACTTTATGAGTTGGGCCACAGTCAGTCCTACAGGTCAGGTGAACATGGTCCAGGAATCACCGGTAGGTCAGTCAAGGTGCTGGTAAGATATCAGTCCAAGGTGGGGGAGGGCCAGGTTTCCCTATAGTGAGATAAATGGAAGGGCTTGCATATGATGGTAGTAGATGAAAGAACAGTTTCTTGAAATGCAGGAGACATAGTGAGGTGTTCCCAGTGCATGAATACAAAGCTCATAGGGTTGGGAGGATGAAGTGGTTGAGAGCCAATGAATTAACAGGATGCATAAAATACTGGAAGTTGTAATCCATAATTTTTATTTGTGGAGTAGCAGAGTTAGTGAGTACAGGCCTTGAGTGGGAGGGAGCAGAAAAAATGGTGGCACTTAATCTTGCAGAGATCAGATGATCAATGAGCTTCTTTCTCAACTATTTATTTACAGGCTAGCTGTGTCAGATAATGTGACCTCTTGTGATGGCCTGTTGGAAAAGGAACTGCTCTCCTTTCTATTAACTTATTTGTGAAAAGGGGAGAGAGTTTTCCTCTAAGCTATGTCACAGACCTACAGAATTATTATCGAGTAAAAGGGTTGGTAATCACAGTGAGCACCATTGTGTGAGGGACAGTGCCTGCCTCTCAGCATCTGAAGTGCTACCAGAGGTGTCTCTGTTATAGAGAGGATATTAAGTTGAAGCTGGTTCAGAAGAAATTTACAAAGATGTTGTCTGGAATGGAATGTTTGAAATATAAGAGGCTGGGACATTTTTCATTGGAGCGTAGGAGTTCGAGGGGTGACCTTACAGAGGTTTATTGTCCAGTTTGATTTCTGTTAATAGCAGGAGGAAGACCTTTCCCTATTGACAGGATGTGGAATTTCTTTGTTCACTCACTGAATGGTTAAAAATAGATGGAATTGTTAACAACTGGGATGTAACTCTTGTGTGATTTGTTTTTGTTAAAATTGTTGAAGGCATGTGCTCCATATCATATTTGAAAGATGGTATTTATATATTATATCACAGTTACCTATACAGTCAATTTTGCCCACACAGCATAATTAATTTTCAATATTTTAGAATTGAGGGAACATCTGTAATGCTGATGCTGGTCAATGAATTTGGATTTAATATGAATACCTAGACAAAGCTTGAGTATACGCATTGCTTTGAATCCGACTTAAAAGGCACGAGTGTTATAGCAGCTCAGTATAAACAATAGTACCATGTACATTCGCGATTGCTACTTGTTGTCCCTGTAGAGCCAGGTCATTCTCAGTTTATGCCTTATACCAACAGATTTATTATTCAAATAAAACCAACTCATTCACTGCCCAGTAAAGGCACCTTAATTAGGCAATTAAACCTAGTTAAAGGCCTCTTCCTAGTGCTATTCAGATTTAATATGCCAGGAAAGGGCAACATCCAAAATGCGCCTTGACTTGTTTTTCCCTGTATGCTTAGGCCAATAAAATGTTCATTCGGAAGGGGCAGGCCTTCTTTGACTGCTGAATGTCAATTTTGGGCTCTTCTCCCCCACAATCCACCATCCTCCACCACCATGATTTTCCCTCTGCCTATTCATTTTCCTGAAATTCCCACCCCTTTAAACTTGACCTGTGAGTCTGGCCTTTGGCAAGATTGTAAACTTACTTGAAGGTCTGATCCAATGCAGCATATCTTCCCCTTGTCCTACCTGCAGCACTGGCAGTGATTACTAAGCCTATCAGTGTGGTCAGTACTGTAGAGCTGCTGGTAACTGATTGAAGAGGGTTGTAGTAATGAAAGGGCACTCAGCCCAAAACCCAGGATGAAAGCTCATGGGAGATGCACTCACCTCCAATATTTACACTGGAGAACACGTTACCCCACCTACCTGCCCCAGCACATAATTCATATCACTGTTCCAGATCAATGACTTTTCTTTATTATTATTCATTGCATGTACTGGCTAGATCAGTATTTGTTGCTCATCTCTAATTTCTCAGTGCCAGTTAAGAGTCAACCACAATGCTATGGGTTAGGAGTTACATAGAGGTCAGACCAAGTAAGGATTTAGGTTTTCTGTATAAGAATATTAGTGAGCTAGATGAGCTTTTACAGCAATCAATAGCATTTTAATTTCAGGTCTTTGTTTTAGAAATTGAATTCAAGTTATGCCATAGAATTTGGATCCATGTTCCCTGAACATTAGCCTGGTGTTCTGGGTTACTAGGAGAAAGTGAGGACGGCAGATGCTGGAGATCAGAGCTGAAAATGTGTTGCTGGAAAAGCGCAGCAGGTCAGGCAGCATCCAAGGAGCAGGAGAATCAACGTTTCGGGCATGAGCCCTCCTTCAGGAATCAGGAGTTCTGGGTTACTAGTCTAGTCACATTCCCATTATGCTATCTCCTCTGTTTTGAATTATTTGGCAGTTGAGTTTACTCCATGATTTAACAGTGCTTACATTAAAATTTCATGTGAAAGATAACATTCTAGAAGTTTTGTATGCAATTATCTGAACGACATGGATGGGGAGTATTTTGTTCAGAAAATTAAACGTTTGGATAATCAGATGCATTATTGAAACTTTGTCTCTGTATATTAATATTGATGATTCATTTTCATTTAACAGGAGTATACCATTGACATATTTTTTGCCCAAACATGGTATGATAGACGTCTCAAATTTAATAGCACGATGAAGGTCCTCCGACTCAACAGCAACATGGTTGGCAAAATTTGGATACCAGACACGTTCTTTAGAAATTCCAAGAAGGCTGATGCCCATTGGATAACGACTCCAAATAGAATGCTTCGGATATGGAATGATGGAAGAATATTGTACACGCTAAGGTAATTTAAGCTAACTTGTTAACATTTTGGTTAAGTATAAGAAAAGCATGAACATAATCCTCACGTCAGTTGAGGGCACTTTTAAGATTGTTATCGTACACAACTATTTTCATTCGCTTGATTTTAGTGACAGTAAATATCATGTTATTGTCATGAGATACGAGAATAGTTCTAGTTTGCAACACTTAATGATGATCAAGTTAATTGATAAACAAACCTTCAAGATCTGATTACTTTGGTCCTGAATTTCCTGAAGCTCCCTGCTGATTTGGTAATGTAAGTTCATTATAAGTACATCGAAAACTTATTTACATGCATAACCATACCACTACACTTTCTCATTATTGAAATTGTTGGCACTGATTTTTCTGGGTAAGGAATCAACGGTTAGACTTTTTGCCTTTTTTGTTTTAATTTGTTAAAAAAAAAGGTTGCTGGAAGTGCAATAGCAACAGAGTTCCTGGGATCTTGGTGATAAATAAGACCAGCAGTGCCATCCCTTTTAATTAATGTGATTTAAGGATTAAGAAAGAAGCTGAGGAATGAACTAAAAGGAAATTGGATTAATTCCAATCAAACCAAATATAGAAAAATAAATAAAGAAGGGAAAAATGGTATTAAGATGCAGGAAAGTGAAGTAAGACAAGAAGTCAAATTTGAAATTTTTGACTTATGCGAGACTTTATTGTATGCAGGATTGTAACTCAACAGTTTAAACTGCTTCCTTTCTACACCAGAGAGGTTGTTTGGCATTAAGTATTAGCACATCATTATTTCAGTTCTCAAAATATACTTTTACTTTTTGTGTCATGTTCAATTTCAGCTTAATTTTCCAAAGCCAGCATATTCCTAAAAGTAAAGAGGACCATAAGGACAAGTTGTCTTTTTTTGCAAAGCTTATGGTGAAACATCAGAATTTGTCCAGAAATGAGATGATTTGCAATTCACAAAATATCTGTTGCTGACAATAAGCTATTGGATCATTTATGCGATTAAGAGTGAGTGTAATTAAGCTTTCTGTTATTTTGGTTGCAAATTCTGGGCTATTATAGCTTTTTCCTACAACTTTGCTAATTAAAAACATCATTCAATAATTAAACCACAATTGAATGATGCTGAGAGCGACAGGGCTATAATGCACTTTAATTAGTTAGGTGCCAGTAAGGATGTTCACTCACTGCCTAACCAGGACTGCTACAAATTCCCAAAGACAGCAATGAATATTTTGCCATTGGTTCGATATTTTGGTTTGAAATCAGATAGATCTGAATTATTCAATCACTTCAAAAATGCATTTCTTAAATAATAATGAATGAAATATTATATGCTGCTTGTTGTAAATTGATATTTAGGGAGATTATTACCCCGTTAGTTCTAAATGCACACCAATTTTATTTAAATTCTAAAGAATTTATAAATGCACTTGATGTGCAACATATTAAGGTATTTGGGTAGTGCTGAAGCGAATATTTACAGTCTGATTTTCTTCACTGGAATACTCTCAGAAATTAGATCAGTAAGGTAACTAAATTTATCTTTGATAATCTAATACAACACTTACTGTGATTCACTGCTAATGGTATTATGACATCAATTGTATTATTTTTATCTAAACAATATTCACCGTTAATGAGTATTTGAAATGTTCCATCATATAAGTTTTACATGCTTAAAACACTACAGCTTGTATTATGAAGTATAATATATTTTGTGCGTCTTATAAAGTATGCTGAGTAAATGATTTTTGTTGGTCTCCATTTCTTACATGTGTAAATACATATGCCTGTGTCTTTGATTCACACCTGACACATAATTTTATATATGTCATACATGGGTGAATATATTTCTCTATAATTACTGTTTCTGTCATAATGAGACTGCCCCCTCAATTATTTCAACACTTAACATGAGCTTTTACTATTTTTAGGTTGACAATTGAAGCTGAATGTCAGCTACAACTGCATAACTTCCCAATGGATGAGCACTCATGCCCTTTGGTATTCTCGAGTTGTATGTATAACTTTATGAGTTATAATTTAATCACTATATAAAACAGCAGTGTCATCTGATAGAGAATTTCACAATGTTTAAAAGACTGTTTTGTCACAAAGAAGACTGGAAGAGATGTACTTACAAACTTTAGTACATATTTATTTATTTTTATTCATTTGTGGGATATGGGAATCACTGATTGGCCAGCATTTATTGCCTGCTGCCCTGGAGAAGGTGGTGGAGACCTGTCTTCTTGAAGCACTGCAGTCCACTTGCTGTGGATTGACCCACAATGTTATTAGGGAGAGGATTGAATATTTTTAATATTTTCAGGCGAATTATTTTACTAAAGTACACATTGTAAATGTATATAGCATGACAAAAAATTATAATCTAGGAGATTTTTGCCAGCAACAATAGTTAAACATTTCCATCGTAACACAATGGAAACTCTTAGTTGTTCTTTATTTGTGATAGCTATGCTTATCTAGAGATGTTGCTAGTTTTCCCTTTGTCTGCAGCTGGCATGAACCATGAGGTTGGGAGTCATAGCAGGGAAGGGATTAGGGGCATGGGAGTGGGTAGGGGGTCATGAAGGGAAGGGGGCCAGGTTTGTTCCGTGCTCTTGTCTATTGATGTTTGGAAGTATGTCTTCAGGCGAGGAGAAAGTGAGGTCTGCAGATGCTGGAGATCAAAGTTGAAACTTTATTGCTGGAACAGCACAGCAGGTCAGGCAGCATCCAGGGAACAGGAGATTCGACGTTTCGGGCACAGGCCCTTCTTCAGGCAGAAGGTTGTCTGCAACAGAGGAATGGGAAGATAACTTAATGGCATGTACCTTGATGAATTTTCAGGAATGTGCATGTCATTTAGAACATAGAACATAGAAAAGTACAGCACAGAACAGGCCCCTTGGCCCACGATGTTGTGCCGAGGTTTAATCCTAATGTAAAATATAATAACTTAACCTACACACCCCTCAACTCACTGCTATCCATGTGCATGTCTAGCAGTTGCTTAAATGTCCCCAATGATTTGCTTCCACCACCATTGCTGGCAACGCATTCCATGCATTCACAACTCTCTGCAAAAAGAACCTACCTCTGATGTCTCCTCTATACTTTTCTCCTAATATATTAAAACTATGTTACCTCGTACCAGTCAATCCTGCCCTGGGAAAAAGTCTCTGGCTATTGACTGTATCTATTCCTCTCATTATCTTGTATACCTCGATCAGGTCTCCTCTTTTCCTCCTTCTCTCCAGAGAGAAAAGGCCAAGATTATTCAACCTTTCTTCATAAGGCAAGCCCTCCAGTCCAGGCAGCATCCTGGTAAACCTTCTTTGCATCCTCTCCAAAGCCTCTGTATCTTTCCTATAGTAGGGCGACCAGAACTGGACACAATACTCCAAGTATAGTCTCACCAGGGACTTGTAGACCTGCAGCAAAACCTCGCAGCTCTGAAATTCAATCCCCCTGTTAATGAAGGCCAAAACACCATATGCCTTCTTAACAACCCAATCCACTTGGGTGGCAACTTTGAGGGATCTATGTACTTGCACACCCAGATTCCTCTGTTCATCCACACTGCCAAGAATCCTGTCTTTAATCCAATATTCAGCATTCGACCTTCCAAAATGCATCACTTCGCATTTATCCAGGTCGAACTCCATCTTCCATTTCTCAGCCCAGCTCTGCATTCTGTCTATGTCGCGCTGCAGCCTGTAGTAGCCCTCGATACTATCAACGGTACCTCCAACCTTTGTGCCATCTGCAAATTTACTACCCACCCCTCAACCTCCTCATCCAAGTCATTTATAAAAACTACACAGGGCAGAGGCCCAAAAACAGAGCCCTGCGGGACCACACTCGACACTGACCTCCAGACAGAATACTTTCCATCTATAACCACTCTCTGCCTTCTGTCAGCCAACCAATTCTAAATCCAGATAGCCAAATCTCCCTGTATCCATACTTCCTGATTTTATGAATGAACCTACCATGGGGAACCCTATCAAATGCCTTGCTGAAGTCCATATACACCACATCTACTTCTCGACCTTCATTGACCTGTCTTGTCACCTCCTCAAAGAACTCAATAAGATTTATAAGGCTTGACCTGCCCCTCACAAAGCCATGCTGACTGCCTTCAATCACACTATGCTTTGCCAAATAGTCATAAATCCTATCCCTCAGAATTCTTTCCAAAACTTTGCTGACTAGCCTTTCTATGACAAGCCTTCTCAGCACTCAGCTGATGGTAACCAATAATTCGGCCCAGGTAAGTTTTTTATGTTAAAAAATATGTCCGCCACCAGCGATCCTATGCTGAATGCCGACTGCACGTTCTCACCCTTGAATTTTTTTTCAGCCTACACATGGGCAACAGAAAGCCAGTTCTTAACAATTAAAAAAATTATTTTGTTTAACTTTATTCACCTATTTTTTTTTAAAAACATATTGTCAGGTTTTTATCAGTTTATTCAAATGTTTTTCGATACTTGGTTACTGTTACTGTACATGCTTCCGGGTGTCAACAAACAAGCCTTTCTTTTTAAAGTACATCTTCCTTGCAGGCCAGGATGATAACAATAGCCTTATATGCCCAAAGAGTGTCTCCTCCTCTGATCATCCACTTGCCGAGCCCACTTAATTCCTGTTTCTTATCTTACCAAAACATAAGTTGCCTATTGTTAGTGTTGTGACTGTTTGCCCCTTGTACGCCCTTTTCCTTACCAAGTTAAAATAGGTCCTGTTGTAGTGTCAGAACAAGCTTTCTCCACATATGTAAAACTATGGAACTGACATTAAATAAGTTATAGCAATTCATTTGACTTTGCAATTGTAATACTATATAATTTTGCTTTACAAACAGTTTTGCTTCCTACCCACCCTACATACTTGTTGTGTGTCACTGTCTCTATTGTCTGCTGCAAGGATTGGAGCAGTTCTGGGCTGCAAATGCAGCATTAAAGCTTGCTTCCTCACTGCCTCCTCAATTGTTTTCACATCCTACAGGGCACACATTCAGAGTGTGACAGAATATACTCCACTTGCTTAGTTGAATTTAAGTAGCATGACACCATTCAGAAAATAGCAATCGACCTGATTCATTAGCCTAAACAACCGGTTGCTATGCTATTTATGTTTTGTGGCAACAATGCGTGCTGCCAGTTGATGCAAAATCAACTCACCAAGCATTTGACAGTATTTCAGAATTCCTTGGACATTACCAACTAGATCAAGGTCAAGTTTATGGGAACATTAACGCTGACAGGTTTTTTTTCAATTCTCACATGGCTCTGCATTTGACCTATATTGCCATTACTCATTATTAATTAATCAAAGGCAGAACTTTGTGTGGAATGCCAATTTTGGCAACCACCCATCTACTGTGTTATGGCAGTGAGCTTGTTGGTGCATAGGAAGATAATGGACTGAGCATCAGCTGCACTTTAAGTGCTGCCTCCTGTCAAAAATGTGCCAGGCAGGCCTTGTAAAATCCAGCCCTAAATGTTTGATCTCTATTCTGTGGGAGCATCTTTACCAAATGGACTGCAGTAGTTCAAAACAAAGGCCGATCACTACCTTCTCAGGGCCAACTAGAGATGGGTAATAAATGCTGTCCCAGCCAGTACTGCCCACTTCCCACAAATGAATAAAAGAAAAGTAATGTGTGAACTGCTGACCTAGTCAGCAACATCCAACTTCAAATTAAAGTAATAGTTCTGAATAAATGCAATCTGGTTGCACAATAATTCCTGACTGTGACATATTCCTAATATTCAACAGAGAAAGGAACAATGGGGAGAGGTTATTGCCACTTGTGAATGGTAACAAAGGGTGGAACAGGATTGTTTTCATAAAATATGTAGATATTCTGAAGTTTTGCATGATTAACATTGATGTTTAACACACATTTATGTGAAATAATACAATCCTGCATGTGATGATGTTATGCCTTTAACATGTTTATGTTGTCCTTAGTTTTTTTCAAGAGGGGTCGTAAAGGCAGAGATTCTGACATCTCTGGAAATATCTACCTAAAAGGCTTTTAAGTTGCTTTTTCTAAACATTTGTACAATGAAAGGGGAGTGGCCAATTCTCCCAGTTCAGGGTTTTGTCTAGTTTTGGATTAGTTTTAGTTGGAGACTCAAAGAAATAGCTCCGTGCTGATCCTCTCTCTCTCTGACATCTCTCCTGAAAGAACCTGTATTTGATTTTACGTTTTTTTTCTGAGGGGATGTTTATGGGATGTTGCAGGAAATCAATACAGCTCTTCCTTAAGTTGTGATAACATGTCGGTTGGGTTTTCAAATAGTTATGTTATTCTAAATTGGGTTTTCTTTTGTTCATGTGTAAATAAATTCTATTTTGTTTAAAACCAAGTGGTTTGACCACTGCATCTCTCCTGGAATATCCACCTTACACCTGCTTAAAACAACTAGGAATGTTAGGGTCTGGGCTACTTTCTCAAAATGTTTTGAGGGGGTCCGGCCTTGTCGATAACATGCAATAGCAACAAAGCCAAATGAACCGAGGTTCAAGATAGAGGTCAAATTTGGGACGTGTGCCAAGTGAGGGAACTAATTTCTTTAAAAAAAAACTGTTGGATATTTAGTTTTGTCAGTGCCATCATTGGAAGAGAAATCACTTTGCCATGAAGTTACAGAGAGTGCTCGGGGGAATTAAAACAGATAGTGCTGTAACAGTTCAGCATATCTTGCTGCATCTGTCGAGAGAGAAACAAAATTAATGTTTTGAGTCTGATATAAGTCCTTTATTAGATCTCTGATTGGCCACCTCACTCTCAGCCACCTTCCCTCCAGCCCTACCTCCTCTCATTTATCTCCCCACCCCCTCGGCTCACAAGCCTCATTCCTGCCCAAAACATTGATTTTCCTGCTCCTCGGATGCTGACTGACCTGCTGTACTTTTCCAGCACCCCACTCTCGAACCTATTTTGTGAGTCCAACCACCTGCTTTCTCAGCTCCAGTGACCCATGTCAGACAGCCCAATATTAACTTGGTCTTTCTCTTCACAGATATTCCAGATATGCTGATTTTTTTCCAATAATTTCTGTTTTTACTTCCACTTTCCAGCATCTGTAGTGTTTTGCTTTTATTTACAGTGCTCAGAAGATTACATTTGCAGAACATTAAAGCTAGTAGATGTAGATGAGAATCCACATGATAAAATGAGTTCTATAAATAGAAATTACTTCAGGTATTCCAGTGAGTGTCTGTTTTTAGCCTTTTCAATGGCCTACATAATACTATTGCACACATAATATTTTCTGGGGTGGGAGTTTTGTCATGAAAAGCCTAGAAGTGTACCTAGTAATTAAGAAAATTGTCAAATTCTGTACACAGTCTTACCTTAAATTGTGTGAGTAGCTGACTAGTGAGCAAGTTTAACTAGTAAAAGCTATATTCAGAACTGATATTCAGAACTTTTTCATACAAAGAATGATCAATTTCCAGATAGAGCAGTGAAGGCTAAACTTCAAAGTCTTTTAAGAGAGAATTAGATTTAGTAATCATAGGACTGCATAGTCTTTGGGAATAGATTAATCATTGTAGGCTGAATAGTTTTACTCATCTTTAATTGCATTTTGATCTTATGATTGAAGTTATGCTCTTGAATTACTTGAACCTTACTTCTGGGTATTGAATAGATGGGATAGTGTTCTTGGTAGGGAATGTACACGGCCTTTGGAAAGTGGAGATTTGGCTATCGTTATTTTATATCTTTCTAAATAAAAGATTATACGTTCAATTTAAAACACTGCTGACTTAATAGAGTAATGAAAAACATTCTTGCAATCTAATTTCTAGATGGCTATCCCAAAGATGAAATAATATACCAGTGGGCAAGGTATCGTTCTGTTATCTTTGGAGAGCCACGTTTTTGGAGGCTGTATCAATTTGCATTTCTTGGATTGAGAAATACAACAGATCTTGTCAGGACTACTTCTGGTAAGTCACTTTCTGAAACTGACAGCTCGCAAAATAGGTCTTCCTCCTCCCCCCAGCCGTCATGGGGGTCATATTATTGAAGTTTATGCATGCTCTAACAGAGAAATTTTGAGAACTGTGGATGATATTTCTTTTGGCAGAATATTGGTAACCAGATGGTTTATCCTGTTCAGTTTTATTTTATTCTGTTGCTGATAAACTTGGTATTTACAACTGGAAATATTTGTAGTCATGAGATGAGATGTATAACTTGGGAATATACAAGTCAACTGGTACGGTCAAAAGCTACAGGAAACCATCAGAAAATAGCATCCTACTTTAAACAAATGTCCATTATGTAAGGTATCACTCGTATTAGTTTAGTACACCTTTCTTTTGAAGTTATGTGAAGTATGTTTGATTTTCTTTGTTGTCAGATATGATAGGCATCTGCAGACTTAACATAAAATGTGTTGATATAAAACTAATGGAATTGAATAAAAATGCATGAAGTAAAACAAGATAAATGAATATCTTCCACATCTGAAACCTTTGCTTGGGTGGAAGATCAAAATGATTTTGAAATCAAGTTATGTTTCGTTGACTTTAAGGTAAGCATTGGCAAAGATTTCCAAAGGAGAAAGTGAGGACTGTAGATGCTGGAGATCAGAGCTGAAAATGTGTTGCTGGAAAAGCGCTTGCTGGAAAAGCGCAGCAGGTCAGGCAGCATCCAAGGAACAGGAGAATCGACGTTTCGGCCATTTCCTGAAAAAGGGCTCATGCCCGAAACGTCGATTCTCCTGCTCCTTGGATGCTGCCTGACCTGCTGCGTTTTTCCAGCAACACATTTTCAGAAAAGATTTCCAATGCACAGTTACAAACTGTGAATAACGATAGAGAAGTCAGATGTTATAAAATGACAATTATCTGTAAAAGCTATGTAGAGCTTTCATTCCTCATTGGCAGGAAGGGGAGGTACAGTTGTATCCAACTGCTGCAAAATTTAAGAAAAGGAATGAAAATGGATGGAACACCCAGGTGCTCAAAACAACAACTGTAAACTTAGCTGTATCTAAACTGCAAGATCCTCTCGATGAGTATCTAAGGTGTTGTGTTAAAATTTGGAGCAATGTCCTCCAGATTAGTTAAGCAACTGTCTGACACAGAATCATACCTTATGGACAAACTCTGAGATATCACCATCATTGTCCTGTCCCACTGGCAGGACACACTCACCAGAGCTAATGTCACAGTGGGATATAGTTGGGAAGAGGGTGCCCCTAGAATCTGCAGCATTTTCTCCAGACCCCATCAAGTCTCATAGCATCTGGTCGATCATTGGGGTGGTAGGAGAACCATTGCTGATTCCTATCTACTTCACCCTTGCTTGATAAAGCTGAGTTTCTCCATTTTAAACATGACTTAGAGGAAACATGGCAGTGATAACGCTGTAGAATGTACTCTGGGTGGACAACATCATTATCCATCACCAAAAATGGTTTGATAGCAACATTATTGATCAGGTTGGCCAAGTTCTAAAGGACACAGCAGTTAGACTAGGTCTGCAGCAGATGGTGAAGGAACCCACAAGATAGAAAGACCTACTCGACCTCATTCCCCACAATCAAACTGTTGCAGATGAATCTGATTGTAGCAATCAGTTAGAGTGACCACTGCAAAACCTTTGTGGAAACAAAGTTCCATCTTCACATTGAGGTTACCCTCCATTATGTGGAGTTGCATGAGCAAAATGTTAAATGGGACAGACTTTGAACAGATCTAGTAACTCAAAACTGAACATCCATTAATTATTGTGGGTTATCTGCAACAGGAAAACTGTGTTCAAACTCAGGGCCAGCATATTCCACATTCTACTATTACTAGTAAGCCTGCTGATCAACCCTATTTTAAAGAACATTGCAGGATGGCGTGCTAGGAGGATTAGCAAGCATACTCATACATGAGATGTGAACCTGGTGAAGCTGCAACACAGGGAAGCTGGCTTTCAGCTGGGTGTCTGGCTTTCTCCTCCAGTAAATAATATGCAGTTTAGATGGACTGGCCATTGCCCTGTTAATGTGTAGGGATGTACAGGCTAGGTGGATTGGCTATGGTATATGATTATGAAAATAAAGTGGAGAAGTGTGTCTGGTTGAGATGCTTTTTGGAGGGTCAATGTGTACTCAATGGGCCAAATGGCCTCTTTCTGCACTGTAGGGATTCTATGACAACCTGCATACCAATAGGAGAGGCAGCATGCCATAGACAAGGCTAATTAGTCCTACAACAAATGGATTAGATCTAAGCTCTGCAGTTCAGCTACATCTATTTGTGAATGGTTATGGGCAAGAGACTGTACAAATATTGACATGCTCAATGACAGAAAAGTATAGAACATCAGTGAAAATGATAAAGCTGAAGCACTTGCATTTTCAGACAGAAGTACCAGTGGCTGACCCTTTTTGTCTCCCTGTGGACATCTCCAGCATAATAGATGCCAGTTTTCAGACAGTTTGATTCACTCCATGTAATATGAAGAAATGGCTGATAGCACTGAGTCCGGAACAGGTTTTGGTTTTTGACAACATTCCAACAATAGTACTGAAACCTTTGCTGTCCAGAATTTGCAATACTCCTAGCCAAGCTGTTCTGGTACAACTATCGCACTGATACTGCTGAAGAAAGTTCAATTCTTGTTGTACCTGCTCATTGATGCTCATTTTGGCTTCCATCAGGGCTGCTTGGCCCCCGCCAATGCAGCCTTGATCCAACCATGACCAAAAGAGTGAATCCCAGAAGTGAGGTGAGAGTGACTATCAAGGCAGTATTTGACCCGGTATGATGTTAAGGAGTCAAATCAGAGGGAAAATTCTGCATTGGTTAGTCATACCTACCAAAAAAGAAGATGGTTCTGATCATTAGAGTTCCGTGATCTCGGTCCCAAGCCATTAATGCTTTACTGATGGCCTTTTCTCCATGAATATTTGCTGATTTCACAATGTTCAACATCAGTCTCAGATGCTGAAGCAGTCTGTCTTTATGTGCATTAAAAACTGGACAACCACCAGGTTTGGTCTGATAAGTGATAAGTGACATTCATGCCACACAAGTGCCAGGTCGTGACAATCACTGAGAAGAGAATCTAACTATCTCCACTTGGAGTTTAGTAGGATTGCTACTACTGAATCGACCACCATCAATTTCTTGGCAGTTACCCTTGACCAAAAGCTGAAGTAGGCCAGACATATAAATACTATGGCAACAAAAGCATGTTAGGTGCTGGAAAGTCTAAGGAGAGTAACTCCATGTCTGTCTCCCCAAAACCTGTCCACCAGTTACAAGACACAAATCAGTAGCTTAATGGAATATTTCACACTTGTCCAGGATGAGCACATCTCCATCAACACTCAAGAAGCTTAATATATAGGACAAAGGAGCCCATTTAATTGGCACCCCATCCACCATTTTTCTGCATAATTCCCTCTACCACTGATGAGCAATGGCTGCTACATGTACCATATACAACAATGCAATGCAGGCTCCTTTGACAGCATCTCCTAAGCTCACAAGGCTAGGGTAGCAGCCATGTTGGAACTCAGTATCTGCTATTAACTGCCCCTCCCCCTCCCCAAGCCGCCTCCACCCCGCCAAGGCATAGACTATCTCAACATAGAACTGTTCTTTTACTGTTGTATGATGAAAACCCGAGAACACGAATAACACTGTTGGTATACCTACATTCAAAGAACTACAGCAGTTGAAGAAAGCAGCTCATCACCATTTTTCAAAGTGCAATTAGCAAGGGGCAACAAGTGTCCACATACCATGTGGAAATAATGAAATAAAAGTCAAATCATGGTGGAATGCTTGCCATCAATATGCAGTCTTACTACCCAGTAGGTGGAATTTTACTGGTCTGGGGTTCTCTCCTCGTAGGCAAAGAGCCACTATCTGTACTATGCTAGTGCCCTGATCGTGCCCTTTTTGGACTTAGTCCTGTTGGGTATAATGCAGGTTTCAGAGCCATGCTGCCAGAAGTCCTGGCCATTCCTCTTTGACAGTGCCACCATGTCTGGTGGCAGTTGCCAGAAATGCATCCAATAGAGCCCAAGATTTTCAAGGAATGCCATGCTAAAGATGAGTGAGAACAGAATAAAGATTATGGGATGGGTGTGGTGGTAGGGTGGGTGCATAATGATGTTGCAGCCAAAGACAGGAGCTGGCCTTTCAACATCCCATCCCACCATCCAATGTTGGGACTCTCAATCAGTCCCAGAGTTAGTTCCTTGGATGCTGCAGTCTTGCTCCATAAAGTATGCAGGGGCTCTTAATTGAACATAATGGTTTTGTTAGCAGCAAATCATTGAACCTTACTGATATTCTGCTACTATCATGAGGAATTCCCTACTGCACTTTAACCTAATGGGGGTAATTTTGCCACTTCATTGAATCATAGAATCATAGAAAGCTTACAGTGTGGAAATAGACCATTTGGCCCAAGTACACACTGACCCTCCGAAGACTAACCCAACTAGACCCATTTCCCTAGATTTACCCCTTACTAATGCACCTACCCTACACATCCCTTAACACAATGGGAGACTGACCCAGGGTTTTGCCTGTTAAGTGGGCCCAGTCATCATGGTTCCCTCTAAATCAGGCAAGGTTAAATTCTATCCAATGTCTGTGAATCAAAAGAAAATCGTCCTGAATTTAATATGATTTTCTACTGTCCCTGAGCTAACAAGTTTTGAAAGTTTTCTATTTACAATGCTGTGCTTTAACCTAATGATTTTCTAAAGGCAATATTGAAGCCATAATTAATATCATATTTAATGCTGAGTTGAGAAAGTGTTAAAAAAATTATTTTCTCATTGTGTCCTCCACACTATTTTCCCCCTCTCCACTCTGATGTTTATCGCTCTCGTTCTCTGCTTTTACATCTGATGCAGTCTATTACTTTGGTTTAACCTTTACACTTTAAAGTTTAAATGCCTTGCTTGTCTTTGTCTCACTGTCAGTAGTAGACAAACAGGAGGCTGGAGGAGCACAGCAAGCCAGGCAGTATTTGGAGGTGGAGAAGGCCAATGTTTCGAGTATAACTCTTCTTCAAGAATAGGGATAGGTGGAGGGGATGTTGCAAATGAGGTGGGGAGGGGAGGAGAAGAGTTATGGGTGGGGAGAGGAGGCAGAGTGGTGAGGTGGTAATAGGTGAATACAGGTGGTAGGTATGACTTGGATGGCCAATAGGAGGAATGAATGTGGTAGGTTGCTGGAAGGAGGGATTGGTCAGAGGGATCGAAAGGAAGGGGAGAGGATGGAAAGGGAGTTGGGGAATGGGTGTGAAGGTGATTTGAAATTGGAGAACTCAATGTTAAGTCCTCTGGGCTGTAGGGGTTGTTTCTCCAATGTCCGATTCGCTGTGGCAATGGAGGAGACCAAGGATGGTCATGTCAGAGAGGGAGTGGGAAGGGGAATTGAAATGGGTTGCAATTGGGAGGTCAGGCTTACCTTTTCAGGCCTGGCTGAGATGCTTGGCAAAATATACTCTTAGTTTACGTTTGGTCTCACCAGTGTAGAAGACACCACGTTGGGAGCAGCAGATACAGTAAACTAGGTTGGAGGAGAGGCAGTTGAACCTCTGTTTCACCTGGAAGGACTGTTTGGGTTCTGGGTGGAGGGGAGAGGATGGTGTACTGGCTGGCTTTGCATCATTTATGGTTCCAGGGGAAGGTACGGGCTGTTTCGGGGGGGTTGGTGGGGGAGAGTGGCATGAACCAAGGAGTGGCGAAGGGAATGGTCCTTGTGGAAGGCAGAGAGGGGTGAGGAGAGGAAGATGTTCTTGGTGGTGGGGTCCAGTAGGAATTGGTGGACGTATTTGAGGATGATACGTTGGATGCGTAGACTAGGGGGGTAGAAAGTGAGGACAAGGGGGACATTGTCATTATTATGTTTGTACAAGGCCCGATATAGAGAAGTGGAACAGGGAATGAAGGAGGTGCATTGGAGAGCTGTCTAGATGACAAAGAGGGAAAAGCACATTGCTTGAAATATGTGGACATCTGGGGTGCATCGGAGTGGAACGTCTCCTCGCCAGAGCAGATGCGAAGGAGACAGAGGAATTGGGAAAACAGAATGGTGTTTTTTCAGGATATAGGGTGGGAGGAGGTGTATCCAGGTAGTTATAGGAGTCTGTGGGTTCGTAGTAAATGTCAGTCTGTAAACTGTCACCGGAGACGGGAACAGAGAAGTCGAGAAAGGAGAGGGAGCTGCCCGAGATAGACCAATTGAATTTGAGGGCAGGGTGGAAATTGTTGGCAAAGTTGATGAATGCTCCAGTTCAGCTTGGGTGCAGGATGCAGTACCTATGCAGTTATTGATGAAACAGTGGAAGAGTTGGGGCACAGTACCTGTGCATGGAGTGAAGAGCGACTGTTTGACGTGGCTGACAAGCTAGTGCCTTTTACACTTGCCCATGGCCATCCTCTGGATTTGGAGGAAATGGAAAGAGCTGAAGGAAAAGTTATTGCGGGTGAGGATTCATTCAGCAAAGCGGAGGAGGGTATTGGTGGAGGGGGACTGGATGGTCTGTTGGAGAAGAAGAAACTGAGGGCTTGCAGGCTGCCATTGTAGGGTATGGGAGTGTATAGGGATTGAACTTCCATATTGAAGATGAAGTGTTGGAGGCCGAGGAACAGGAAGTTTCTGTGGAGATGGAGGGTATGACTGGTGTCCCGGGTGATGGTGGGAAGAGCCTGGACTAAGAGGGAGAGAATGAAGTTGAGTAGGAAGAAATTAGCTTGGGGCAGGAGCATGCTGAGATGATGGGTTGGCGGGGATGGTTGGGTTTGTGGATCTTGGGGAGAAGGTAGAACCAGGCAGAGCGGTGCTGGGGTCTATGAGGTTGGAGGCGGTGGAGGGGAGATCACCAGAGGTGATGAGGTCACGGATAGTGTTTCACTGACACCTGGATTATGCGTTCAGTGGAACATGTACTGATGCTGACTCATCTTAAACAATCTATTACTAATCAGACAGAAGCTGTTTTTCATTTTCATAAAATTTTCATTTAAGATCATTTGTTAGTGTAAACAAATGACAATCACTTTAGAGTAATTTGCATTCACACTGTCCTTATAAACAATCAAACTATCTCATAATATAGACACTAGGTTAATTAACAGATTGCCTTGAATGCCCTCTTCATTTTAAGTGGTTACATTTCTTATTTCTCAATTACCTTTTTTCCAACCATTTCATTGATGTATACTTAATTTTCATTGATGTTCAATAACTACCTCCAATCCCATTACAGAAATGGTATAAACATTTCTCATGATGTTCACAGACTGATGGAAACTGACTCTGATTTGAGTTTGCTGCGGTTTTGCCAAGGCAGAATGAAAAACATTAATAGGGTTTCTAGAATGAAATACATGCTGGTTAATTTTTAATTGTTTCAACTGAGCCCTTGAATTCTACCCAGCTATAAGGCAGTTTATCCGCTACTTTAATTCTTGACTGGGACCCAAATTTTACCCTCATCACTTTCCATGCACAGATGTTTATCATAGTCTTGGCCTTGTTACATTGCTTATAGCTTTAATTATTTGATCTCTTGATTAAAAATATCTGAGTTTTAATTTGGAATTCCTCATTGCTTAATTATCTGTCTTGGGAATTCTGATGGTTATATGCAGTGTGCATCAAGAAGCTTGCATAATTTCCATACCATGTAATATCACCGCACTGTAATTCTTGCACTGTCTTTATATGGTAGTATTTCTAAGCAATGAATGCCACAGCTTGGCATAATACCCACACTGAATCATATTCGAGTCACTGTTGATATCATGGCTCAGACAACTTCACTTGTAATTCAAAGCTTCAGAACTGTATCTACTTGTCTTACAGCCTTTTCTCACAGCTCTATTTTTAGAAGGTTATATTGTTTTGTCAAGACTGCAGTATTCACAAGTTGGTTTGTTCAATGAGGCCTAAAGTTAGAACTTAAAGATTTTGAGTTTTTGAACAATCAACTGATTATTGACAGTTTACGGAACATAGAGCTACACATTTTCATAAATTATTAATACACACCTGTATGTATCTATTTTACATAGTCTCTATACAGTTTTAGTGATGTCTAATCAAAATATATATCAAACATCATTGCAATATTTAAATGGATAATGCGTTTTTTATTTTGTAGTTAATTGTACTCACTAGTTCTGTGCTTTTTGATAGTGATGTAAACTAAACAGGATAATGTAAGTTTGGGGAGATGTTGGGGATAAAGCAATGGTAAAGTCATAGGTTTAGTAATCTAGAACCAACTATAATGTACTGAGGGCTGGTGTTCAAATCTCAGCATGGCAGATGGTGAAGTTGAATTCAATTTAAAAATATCTAGAATAGAAAGCTAACCTAATGATAATCATACAACCACTGTTGACAGCCATTTTTTTTAAAAATGGTTCACTGATGTCTTTCAGGGAGGAGAATCTGCTGTCTCTACCAGGTGTGCCTTGCATGTAACTCAAGGTAGACAAGCAAGAGTCTGGAAGAACACAGCAACTCAGGCAGCATCAGGAGGTGAAGAAGTCAACGCTTCTGGTGTAACTCTTCTTCAGTCCCGAAGAAGCGTTACACCCGAAACAGTGATTTCTCCACCTCCTGAGGCCACTTGGCTTGCTGTGTTCTTCCAGCCTCCTGCCTGTCTACCTTGGATTCCAGCATCTGCTGTTTTTTTTTGTGTCTTGCATGTAACGCTCAGCAATGTGGCCGATTCTTAATTACTATCTGGATAATTAGGGATAGGCTATGAATGCTGTCCTGATGCCTTCAGTATTGCCCTCATCCGAGGACCGAACTTTTAGATAACTTTAAATATGCCAAATAATACATAGCTTTTTGCAGTCCTTCAAAGAGCATAAATCCATTGTTTTATGTTTAAATAGATTTCTCAGTCTGTGGAATGGAATTTGGAAGGGAATGTTTTTAGTTATACTGTTGTGAAGTATGCAACTTACACTGCTACATGTTATTAACACTAGCACAGGTAAACCAGCACAACCACTAGCACTGACAGGTTATGAAATATAACAATACAGTGATGGTGCCTGAAGTATGTGGAACCTTATCCCATGCAGGTTATTACAAACAGTGATAAGTCATATACGAGAAATACAGACCAGCATCATTATTCAGTTCATATCTCTATAGGCCTGTTATTTATTAGTGCATTTCCTGAGTGATTTAAATACCAACTCAAATCAATTTCCTGCTGGAAAAATGGCAGTTTGTAGTCAGTCTTCAGTACTACAGTCCCCAAAGGCTAGTTCTGGTTAATTTAATAGCTGCTGATCGATCTTTGCTCCAGATTAATATCAGCTTGATGGAAACCCACCTATATGACACTCATTCTGGTTTAGATTGTGAGTTCTATAAGTGTTACATCCTATAAGCTGGCACTGATTCAATACCGATGCTCCATATGGTACTCTCAATGGGCTAGCTGTCATTTTTTCGTGAGTATTCTTAATGTTGCATCCTTTGAACTAGTGCCAGTACAGTGTTAAGTTACACTTCTGTCCTATCACTGGTCTTTCAGTGATCCTTAGTGATAATAACATTTGTTTCTCATCAGAACTATTCCCTCTGTTATCTCTCATTTTTCCACTCGTGAAAATTCCTCTGGAAGCTTTTGACCAGAAATTATTTTGAAGAATGCTAATAAGCTTTTCTGAATGGCTGGAATGGACCAACTGCCAATTTTGAAATTAACCAAAGACAATTGCCCAAGACAAACTGGGGAAGATCCAATCATATTGGGCTGAATATTGGTCGAAATTAATCAGCATATCATTTTTGCTGGACTTCATGCAGGATTTCTCTCAACAGACTTGGTGAGTTTTCTCACCATCATCCCAAACGCATCTCATTAACTAGATACAATGCCCATCTGGTATCTCTCTCATATGATGTTAGCTCAAATCTCCCACTTGCATAGGCAGAAGTACTCATTACTGCAGAGTTATCCTTGAATTCCTGGCATCAGTGCCATATTTAGAAAGCTGTGCAACCACCCCAGTGCTGTCAGTGTACAGCTGCACCTCACAGTTATTGACATTTGCTCCAGACATGATAAATATTGGTGCCCCACTTTGTGAAAGGGGATTTGGAGGTCCTGTTGGTTGAGTTATTGCACTTGTGGAACATTCACTTCTTCAAGTACTAGCTATGACACCAGACCTTGCTAGTCTATTTCAAGGATGCCACCCAGGTCATTGTGGGCTCAGCTGTCTGAACTGTAAGAAATGCTGCAAGAGGAACACTCACCTCCTTTTCACCAGGATAAGGGTCACTGTCTTCACTTTGTGGCCTAACACATATTCTATCTCTGCTATTGTACCCATCTCTTGGCATACTACTCTTAACATCTGCCTCCTCTCTCATTCACTCAATATCCCCACCCTACTAACTCTGAATGGCCTCTTCACAAGCTACTCACTCACTCACTCGGGATACCTCTCCACCCTTCCCCTCCCCCACTTACATCAGTGTTAGCAGCTGTGCCAACTACTTGTATCATGCTCATTCACTCCTTTTTGTCTCATTCCAAGAGAAAACAGTCATAATAGAGTAGAAAGAACCACAACATACAGCTCCTCATGATGCTTGGCCAATACTTCCCTTTGACTTTGTAACATGGCCATTTGCTTGAAGCACAACATCGGGCATTTGGTGTGCAATGGCTGACAAATGGTGCGGGTGTGAGATTGACATAGCACAGTACCTTATAGAAAAATGTTCTCCCCATTGACTGATTGATACTGACAGCCATGATGAGCTGCATGGTTTCATGCCTGCACTAAATAGCAAGTCAAGAAATAAGTACTCAGAGCCTTACTTTTAGCTGATTGAGATAAAAAATGCTGTGAGCATTCCAAGTAGGGTCAAATGAGTGCAGGCTAAGAGAGCAAGCAAGGAGCCCTACGACGCACCCTAGTCCAATCCATGAACAGGTCACCTGCCCCTGCACTCAGAGTCAACTGGAAAAAGCATTGCAATTAAAGGTGCCAGTAGACTAAAGGATGCAGCCACTGAAGTGCAGAACCATACTGTTCATTGATTGGAGATGTGATGTGATGATGCAGTGAAACTGGTACATGTTGGATGTCAACATTTATGGATACGACATATTGGTGCCCAAGAGTAAGGTGTGGAAGAACAAGAGATGAGCTGGAGTCACCAGCTACTCACTTTGACTTTCTTGTCTGGAATTTTCAGACAACTAGTTTCTAAACAGCAATGGGAGAAAGGGAGACTACATACTAACAAGGGTGATAAGCGATAGTCCCTGATAATAGGCTTCTTGCCAATCACCAGTGAGAATTTTGCCTCAAGATCCAGCATTTGTTTGAAAATATATTATTTTTGTTCTTGATGTCAAGAAGGACTTTGCAGGGGATTTCATCCAATTTTCTCAAATTTCTCACACTGCCTATATCATTCAGGGGGCTGGGAAGAATCTGCTCATTGTATCAGTGTCAATGTTAGCTCCTTTTTTAGTGTATAAAATTTTGGTCACCCATTCCTAAATTATACCTCAACATTATCATTAAATCTTTGTTCAACTAATCAACTATGTGGTAAACTATCACAGATGTTACATCACATTATAATATGAATTATCTACATGACTTGAATCTGAGCTGTTCAGAAATGTAACAGCACTGACCAGTGTATGAGCAAGTTCAGCGCACTACTTCTACCCTCTCAGCAAATATATAAAAGTTTTAGCAGCATTTACATTTAATATTATGTAATTTATTAAAATGAAATGGTGATAGGGCTACACAATTCCTTTGCCAAGTACTTTAAATTCGCAAGACAGTTTCATTAGTCTGTCATTCTCAGTTTATTGGTGCAATGCTGATTGAGTCCATTATTGCTATTCGATCACAGTTTCAGGTTTATTTAGTTCCTGGTTTTTCATCTTTTCCCTTAACTAATGTTTGTTATAATTTGCTCTCTACTTTTGGAGATGAGGTCCAGTTTCACGAATAAATTTGGAGTGCAGTTATTTATTTTAACAAGATCTTAGGCAATTCATAGAATCATAGACTCCTTACAACGTGTAAACAGGCCTGACAAGTCCACATTGACCCTCTGAAGAGTAACCTATCCAGATTCATACCCCTACCCTATTACTCTACATTTAACCCTTAACAATTTACCTAACCTACATATCCCTGAACACTATGGGCAATTTAGCATGGCCATTCACCTAACCTGCACATCTTTGGATTGTGGGAGGAAACAGGAGCACCCGGAGGAAATCCAATTAATTTACTTGAACATGCAAGATATTATGCAGAGATAGAATTGCACATTATATAGGCTGTAACTTCAAGGGGAGGAGGAAAGGGCAACGAATCTGCCTGTGCTTTATTTAATTATATATGATGGAATATATTGAGGTGTGTGCAGAAAATGATTTGGAACTTCATTTTGTCTTCCACTGGTTATGTTTTTTCAATATTACCAACAGAACCTCCTTTACCTATTACCATGTTATGGATTAATTTATTTGTTTGAATCCATATCAGCACCTCGCCCAATGGTAATGTGACTTCAATGAATGGGAGGACTTTTAAAAAAAATGTCAATATCTCTCCTACCACCAAAACCCTAAAAGTCACGATTATTGGAGGAACAAAACGTCTCTTGATAATTGAATTGTTTTATTATAATAATAACTGTTATTTTGGTCTAACAGTTATTTCCCAAATTGAATTGGGTTTAAAAAAGAACAAAGTATTTTGATTGCAAATCATTTGTTGTGTATTTCTGATAATTTTATTTGACCTTTTTATAAGTGTGATTGGGATATTCGGTACAAGGTAGTCAATTGTCAAGCACTGTTCAAGTCGTAACACTTTGGGCTGATTTTAAGTTAGTTTGTTTCATCCTTCTTACCCATTTCAGTAATTTAGTGATTTTCTTTTACGACTGACAACTTGAAAGTAAAAATGAACTTTGCAGTTCCCTCCTTCAGGAGAATTGATTTGGTCTTAGTTCTGAATGTTAACTAACTCATATGCAGAATGGATTTTAACCTATTCAATGTCATTTGTCTCATTTTCCATTTGGAAAGGTGGACATAAAATATTTTGTCTCAATTGATAGGAAGGCAAATACTTTAAGCCTTGTTTAACAATGTACAAATGTCATGTACACTCCGTAATTTACTCCAGTTGGTTGCTATTTTTCATTCACTGTAGAGAAAATTTATTGTACCTATTAAGTTGATTCTATTGTGCTCACTATTGCTTCACGGTGAACCAAATTTTATATGCATGTATCTTCACAAATGATTTATATACTTTGGTAGTAAAATTATACGATAGTGCTATGATTAGCATCAGATCCGAAGACAACTATCCCCTCAAATGTTGAATAAATGAGCGAGAATTTTTTTGACACACAACTCCACTTCTAAATCTTTTATTTTCCTTTAAGCTAATTTTGTTTTTGGTAATAATTGCCTGATCATCACTATTATTCGTGAGCTGGTCATTGTAGCATTCTACCCAGAAGCCAAGTATTTTAGCTTATAATTAGATATGCATCCTAGCAGAAGTGCCTGAAGAAAGCAAAGGCAGGGATATGCAAAAACATGTCAGTATCCATGGTACACCTGGAGGCTTCATTAATGGTTTGGTGTTATCATAGGGAGTTCTATAATTGAAGGTGGATGCATAACAACCACTGTTATCACTGACAGGCTTATAATGAGCCTGAGATATATAGCAGATGCAATTCTATTAATTTCAGAATGTATTAAAATAAAAATATGCCTGATTCTGGAAACTTGAAATAGGCACAAAAATATTGGAAAACTCAATAGTTCAGGCAGCATCTGCAGACAGAATCAGAGTTAATATTTCAGGTCAATGGCCTTTCATTTAGAACGGAAGTCTAAAATTCAGCTGCCGGGTTTGTTTAATTGTTTTACCAAGAGTTCCTCAACTGGCAAGTTCTCAAGTCAAAATCACAAGTGTATGGGTAAAAAGCAATATAATAAGATTTAAATTGATAAACCATGGCCTAACAGAAAATATGTATTGCATTAGCTATTGATTAAAATTTTCTCCAACACATCAGGCTAATGAAACAAACTCTTTTGTTACAGAACTGTATTCAGCCATTCAGGAAGTTACTTAAGAACAGGAGTTAACTCCCAGCCCTCACGCCTGTTTTGTTGTTCAGCTCATTGCAACTGATCTGAACCTCAACCTCATTCATTAGATTCATGCCTCTTCCTATGCTCACCTGATAAAATTTATTAAAATCAGTTTATATAGCTTCCACTAATACAGTACCACAAAGTTTTCATAGAACACCTACAGTGTGGAAGCAGGCCATTTGGCCCATCAGGTCAACACTGACTTCTGAAGACCTTCCCATCCAGGTCCACCAACCATCCTATCCCTGTAACCCTGCATTTCCTATGGACCTAGTCTGCATATTCTTGGACACTACAGGCAATTTCGCAAGGACAATCCGCTAACCTGCACATCTTTGGACTGTGGAAAAAAGCTGGAGCACCTGGAGGAAACTCACACAGACGCGGGGAGAACATGCAGACTCCACACAGATAGTCACCTGAGGGTGCAATCAAACCCGACTCCCTGGTGCTGTGAGGCAGCTGTGCTAACCACTGAGGCACCGTGTTGCCCACGTCAGGGCAATGAAAGTCCTGTTTTAGAGGAAAGATTTCCAGATATCCACAATCCTATGCTAAAGAAGTGATTTCTTCTTGATTAACCTGGCTCTGATTTTAGGATTGTCTTCTGATTCCAATTGTCCAGGGGAAATACCTCCTCTTTATTTATCTTATTATACACATTTTCATTTAGATCACCACAACTCAATCTTCTGTACTCAAAGATTAGGCAACCTATCCTCATCATTCAAGAATTGTAGGACGGTTATATCACAGAAGGATTCTATACATTCCATTGTCTTCATGCATATGTTGTGCTAGACTGACTCATTTAGTCCAATTCCCTGTTGAAAGTCAGGATTGAATTTGTCTCCATGGTACCCTCAGTAAGTGCACCCTGATCATTTGTAGTATGACAGAGAGGATTTATCTTGCATTAGTTATAGTTCATTTGTTCATATGATTATTTAACTGAGAATGAATGATTCATGTCCTCCAAAGATAATGCATCATTTCTTCAGATACATTACACAGAATTGAATGAAGATGAATGAAGAAAGCATCAATTTACTTATTCTGCAACTGAGAAAAAGGTCATTGTTCTGTCAACTATTTGATCGCTTTTTGTACTTGTCCACTAACACATAGTGAGTTGTGTACATGAATACCTAAATCTTGGTTCCTGGTACCTCACCAATAAGCTAACAGTTTAATTTAAAAGCAAAATACAGCACTTCAAATGCTGAAATTTGGAATTATACTGGACATGAAATGTTAATGGCCTCTCTCTCCTGATCAGTTTTCCCAACATTTTGATATGCCTTTCCTGTGTCCAAAGTAGACACGTGCTTCACACATGCTTATCTGAAATCTGTTTACCCTCAATTTGTTCTAAACATGCACTTAATTTGTGCATAACATGAACTTATTTTGTGTATAACATGAATTTAAATTGTCTGTATTTCTTTGGCTTAATTTTCTGCTCTCATCTCTGCTATTGAATTTGCATCCAAATTGAGTGTCATTTGCAAGCATAATGTTCAACATGCTACAACCAGGTGTGAACGAGGGAGCTGGATCCCATTGGCTCAACCCTCGGTTTGGTCAAACAGTAGCATTAATTCTCATTGGCATGAGTCTATACCTCTCTCCAATTAAAATGTAGTTAACTACCTTTTACTGTAAGCAATAAGACCAGCACAAGGTTTTCTTCAGCTAAAGTCAGAGCAAATTTAAAAAGTGCAAAACTGAAGAAAAGTAAAGAAGTTGCAACATCATATGAGGTTTTATGCAGTCATCTTGCCAAACACAGGGTGAGTCTTGTTTCTTTGAGATTAATTGTGGTGTTGGGCCGAAAATTATGAGGTACATCCACCCAGGAGTTGGTTATTTTTCTTCTCGATGCATTGAAAATGCATTACAAAGTTTAAGGGCAGACAGGTAGGACATTCTCCCTCCTGCCAGGTCCGTCTGGCCATCATATTTACAAGGCAGGTATTACTTCACACTCTTCATCAGAAGCTACAGTATTCAACAGCTTGTGCACCATCTGCTCATTGACCTTTCTTTACAAGTAGTAGAATATGAACACCTGATAGCTTTTAATGGGACATGGACACAACCACAACAGAAGACATTAAACCAGTTTTCATTCTGAACTGTTTAATATCTAACTTTTCCCCCTATAACTTTGTTTTTAGTTCTGATGCACAGATCCTGAAGCACTGTGCTTATGTACCCATGCTGAAAGAGGGTTTGGAAATTTATTGCCACTTTGTGAGGGAGCCTCCAATTTCCTACTGCCAGCAGCACATTAAGATGTTGGTGCTTGATGAAACCTCAATTAAAGGTGGTAGATCTTCACATAAACCTATTTTTTAATATCTCAGTATTTCTTTGGATCCCACTGCCAAGCCAGAGCAAATTAGAAATCCTTGTGTTCCGGGCCCATAGAGTTATAAAGTCATAGAGATGTACAGCATGGAAACAGACCCTTCGGTCCAACCCATCCATGCTGACCAGATATCCCAACCTAATCTAGTCCCATCTGCCAGCACCCGGCCCATATCCCTCCAAACCCTTCCTATTCGCACGTCCATCCAAATGCCTTTTAAATGTTGCAATTGTACCAGCCTTCACCACCTCCCATCTTTACCAGTACCTTTTATTGGACTGCTCTGACACTGAAAGCCCCCGCAATCCTGTTCAGGCATTGTTTGCTCATCCACTTGAGCTTTGTCTTTCTGGTATCACTGGGCCTTCCCTCTTTGTCTTCTCCTCAATGTGTACCTCAGCAATGCCAGGATAACTGTTAGGTTAGGTCAGTCAAACACCTGACATGGAAGTCCTGATCTGTGAAGAAATATGAGGACAGAAATGTTTGTTCTTCATTTGCCATTTGAACATATTCAAGCTACACTTTGAACTTTATCAAGATACATATCAGGGCAAAAGCCTGCCCTACATCCACCTCTTGACAGTGAAGTACATGTTCCATGATCCATGACTACATTTCCTCTTCTTCATTCTGTCTTGTGCAAGATCTTTGTAGACTTAGTCTTTGTATGCGCCAAATAGCTTATTGTATGCAAAGCAATCTGAAACTTGGCCTGTTGTATGGGTCCTATAACCTTAGAATCTATAGACTGCATAATAACTTCAATCTGTGTCCTTAACTTTCACATCCATGGGAATGTTCCTATAAGTTTGCATGTGCAAGAACCTTCTACCATTATCACCACAGTTGGTGAGTCTCAGGTGTCCTTCTTCACAGAGTTAAGTAACTCAGAAAATAGTTGGATGTTAGTATTGTGAGTTGGTAGAGCATCACTATCTTTATTTTGCAGGGAGTCCTTCCCTTCAATGCAGTTAAATTCAGCACCAGTTCCTGCTAACTAATGATAGGGAGCAGTCTATATGCCTCTGGAACTATGACTTTCATTTTCATTCTTTTTCACTTACCTGGGTGCATGTGCAATAGTATTTTTCAGTTTCTGTTTTGGTTCCCTCAGACGGGTGTGCATGTACTATGGAGGAACATGATTCTTGCCCCCACCCTATTCTCATTCCCATCCCCATATCAGACCTTAGCCTTTCACTACCCTTTACTCAATCTATCTATTCTTTTACTCCATCGTGATACAAACACACTCTTCCTCTTTCTCCTTGCCACTATCAGTGTTATTCTCTCTTCTGTATTCCAACTTTCTAACTCCTGGTTTCGAGGATCTATTCAGTGCTTCCAAAAACCATGCCCTTTCATTTTCATTCCCAATCATTTTTTTGTATCTAATCTGCCTTTCTCTGAACCTTTTTGAGTTGAGCCCGTTTGCTCTAGACAGGTTTGTTGAATGCATCAGCGAGTGTGGCTGCATCACCTGAACAGGCTTGTTAGTCCTGTCAAGCTCCACCATTTACGCTGCAAGTATTTAACACCAATAAAGAAGACAACATAGGACTGAGACTTTTCATAATTTGATTGATCTGGCCAGTCTTCATCCCTTACATATTTGTGTAAAGATGTGACTTGTTGTTGTGAAAGAGCCAGGTTACTGAAGAAGCTTGCAGGAGGACTTCTACCCCACCAGTTCACCACTTCATTATCAGGTTTGTGAGCGCATGGATATCCTGTTTTGCCTAACAAGATTCACATATTAATTGTATTTGAATGAATGCAAGCCAAATTGACATCATTTCTGAAAAACTAATATTAAAACTTAATTTGCTGTGGGTAACTGACAGTTTTCCTGCCTTTACCCCTATTTTAAAGGTGCCAGATCCAAAACCTTCTGGCTACACACACATATACATGCACAACATACAAAGGAAGTTAAAATAAGATACAGTTTAGAATCCTTTGAGGCATAAGATTTTAAATTCTAGTCAAGATTGGCTACTAAACGGAAGTTGCTTGAGAAGCTCTACGTGTCTGGCAGCATCTGCGGAGAGACAAACAGAGCTATTGTTTTGAGTCCAGCGACCCTTCTTCAGAACATTTTGATTTCTTGAATGCATTTGGCAGTAGCAAATGTTATACTTATTTTTAATGTTATCAGCTCCTGCTGCTTGGTTAGCTCGTTTCTTAAATGCTCCTTCTCTCTGTTTCCATGGGAACTGAGCCAGTTTCTTAGTCAGAGAGAGACAGAGAGAGAGATTGCAGCTCCATTTCAGTAATTTGTGACAAACTTTCAGATTCTCCCTTGAAATATCTGTTCCAGTGTGAGTTTGCAAAATGTTCTGACGATTTTGTCTCTGACAGCTATGTTGTCAATGCTATGTAATTGTTAATGTCTTCCTGAGGCTGTAATAGATTTTGACGGGTCTGAATTTATCTAGTTTCCATTAAATTTTCACAGTTCCAAAGTTTTTAAAAAAAACTCTTCAAAATTAGAGATTTAGCTCTGTGATAAACACTTTTTAAGGAAGAATATACTTGCCTTAGACAGGATGTGACAAAAGTTCACAAAATCGGTTCATTTGCATAATGGTTTCTCTGAATTAAGATTGAGTAGAAAGGATCTACATTCTTTGTGATTTATAAAAATAACTATCTCTCTGAAATATCTTAGTTAGTCTCTACCTTAGAGAGCTGTGGATGCTCAGTGATTGAATGATGTAAGTTTCAGATTGGTAGATTTTTAAACAGAAAGGGAGTCATGGGATATGCTGGGAGTTGCTGTAGACGATCAGACATGATTTCATGGAATGGTGGACTAGTCTTGAGAGACCCTGTGATTTACTCTGGCTTCAGTTTCTTGTGTTTCATTTTTTTGTCAAGATGATTGTTAAATGCGATGAAAATATAGAGCTCTAGCACAGTTCCATAGGGGTCAGTACCAGTCGTATCCACCTCATCTGACTAATTTTCCTATTGCTATTTATCCTGATTCTCCCTTTCTCTGCTCTTTTTTCAAATGTATTATTCAAATTTTCTTCTTATGTAGTGACCATTATCGTGCATCGCATGAGAGTATGATCCATATACCTATCAATCAGTTACTGATTGACAATAAGTCAAATTAATGCCAATTTTAAACTATTCAGCAAATTAGTACATGGCGATTCTCTACTTAACTTGGGACATTTTAATGAATTATGTCTAAATATCAAACCAAAATTAGTTTACTTGTTAAATTGTTGAAAATATAGTGTAGTCCTACAATTAGTTACTTCAATGTCAGCACTCAAATGTCTTTTTCAAAATATTATTTGAGTTAATTAACTTTTTATAACTCAAGTAGGTAATACAAATATTTGTCAACTTCTGCACTTTTTAATAAAGTAATAAATTAATAATGTAAAATAGCTACAATCTTGTGCAACCTTTTAATAAATTAGGTCAAAATTATGTTACCGTTCAAAATGTTAAAATATTGTAACTTTAAATGCAATAACAACATAATATGATCTTTATAACATTATTAATCTCTTTATTACACACATTTGTGTTGTTTAACTCTGGCTCATGATATTGCAATTAAAAGAAAGTGAGGACTGCAGATGCTGGAGATCAGAGGTAAAAAGTGTGGTGCTGGAAAAGCACAGCAGGTCAGGCAGCATCCGAGGAGCAGGAGAATTGATGATTCGGGCATAAGCCGTTCATCAGGAATGTAGCGGGGAAACGGGGCTGAGAGATAGATACAAGGGTGGGAGTGGGGCTGGGGGTGAAGGTAGCTGGGAAGGTGATAGGTGGATGCAGGCGATGGTGATGGGTCGAAGGGGAGGGTCAAGTAAATATGTGGAAAGGAAGATAGACAGGTAGGACAGTTCAAGAGGGCGGTGCCCAGTTGGAAGGTTAGTTCTGGGATGAGGTGGGGAGAGGGGAGATGAGGAAACTGGTGAAATTGCTGTTAATGCCATGTGGTTGGAGGGTTGCAAGGTATCATGCATTGCAGCAATTGATATAAAGATGATAGAGCTGTCACAGTATGCAAGTCAGATTTAGGATATTAAAGCTTTGAGTAGTGAATTCTATTATTGAATTTGACATAACTGATAAAAACTAGAAAGTTATAGTTTTGTCTGTGAAATTATGGGGTTCTGGAAAATGGGGAGAAATTATAAATAAGGTTCCTTCAGCCATGGTCAAATTAATTGTCATCACTAACGAGTATGATTGTCCACTTAGGAAGTTCAGTGTATCTAGTCATGGATTCTGTGGGTCCTTGCATAGCTGCTGACCCCAATCCTGAAGCCACATATCTGACCACATATTCAGAACCACGCTGAAAATGGTTAAGAAATTCTGTTAGCTTTGGTCCACAGTGTCAGACAATCTGTCACTTTTTGCAAACTGTGGTACATATACAGAAAGCAGCTACCAACCTTGAGCAGATTCATTAAACATTTTCCATCTTTGCTGTCCTCAGTATATTGTGGGTATAGTCTGGCAGGATAAAATCAGGAATGCAAAGGCAGAGTTTGCAAAGTTTAGTTAGGCCTCATCAAAGTGGCTCAGGCATATCTGCAGATTGACAGTGATTGCATTCCCAAATATTTTCTGTATAGTGAGGTAGCTAGAGCCAGATAATCAATAGGAGATGGTGCTAAAGAAAGACAATGTATTGGTTATCTTCTTAAATTCTATAGATTCTGGGATGATACATATGGATTGGAAGATAGAAAATGTTCACCTGCTATTTAAGAAAGGAACAAGAGAGAAAGTTGGATATACAGACTGGTTAGCCTTATATCACTAGTAAGGAAGATGCTACTAGAATTGATTATAAAAAATGGGATGCTGGACACTTAGATGATAATGATCTGATTGGACATGGTCAGCATGGATTTGCAAATGGAGAAACATATTTGATGAATTTTGAATTTCTTGAAGGAGAAACTAATAACGGAGAACCGATGGACAAATACACTAAGATTTTCATAAAGCCTTTGACAAAAGACCCCACAGGAGGCTGGTTAGAAAAATTAAAGCATATGGGACAAGGAGGTAACATCTGGCATTGATCAATGATTGATTAACAAAAAACAGAGTAAAAATAAATTGATAATTCTTGCTTTGACAGACTGCGACTAGCGACGTACCACAAAGATCAGTTCTTAGGCCCCAGCTATTCAGAATGCTATCGATTTTTTTGAAGGTATTGACCAAATAAATCATTTCCAAATTTTGCAGATGTTAGAAAACTATGTGGGAATGTGTGGGAGATGTAAAGGATCTTCAAGAGGATAGGCTTAGGGAATGGGCAGGAGAATTGTAGATGGAATATAATGTGGAAAAATGTGAGGTTTGGTAAGAGAAACAGATGTTTAGAGTATTTCTTTGAATGGTAAGACATTGGCAAGTATAAATTCAAAAAATGATCTTGGTATCCATGTTAAAAAGTCACTGAAGGCTAATACGCTGGTGCAACCAACTGTGAGGAAGGTTAATGGAATCTTAGCCTTCGTTGTAAGAGGTTTTAAGTACAGAAATAGTGAAGTCTTGCTTCAGTTGTGTAGAAACTCTTGGTTAATCTCCATCTAGTGTACTCTCTATGATTTCCCTGTCTTGAGAAAGATATTATTTTCATAGAGGTAGTGCAGTGAAGGCTCACCTGATTGTTCCTGGGATAATTGAATTGTCCTTTGAAGTGTGGTTAGGCAAATTGGTCCTGTATTCTCTGGCATTTCAAAAAAAGAGGGATGATCTTATTGAAACTTCCAAAATTTGCAAAAGATAGATACAAGCTATATCAGGATGGCCTACACCTGTTCTTACAATGCCCAAAGTATTACTTTAAGGACGCCTTATATGTGACACGAAGGTTCTAAATGTTAATTATTGCACCTGGAAAACTTTAGCTGTCAAAGGAAAATGGCATCGTCTTCTGTAACTGCCATGCACCACCATCACAACCAGTGGTCTGCAGTACTTTGGCAACTGATGCCAACATCAAAAACAAAAACTCATAATAACATTTGGCAAATTTGATTGTGTCAGAACTTTCCCGACAAAAGGCTGGGTTCATCAGCAGCCAGAAAAGATGCATCATACTAAGACACCTCAGCTGAAATAAAGATTGTTAAAACAAATTGTTTATGAATGAAATAGGGTTTGGTGAAGGTATGAACTGTTTTCAAGTGGTGGACAAGTAAGAAGAAAAGCTGGGATGATCTTTGGGGAGTGGCAGGGTTCAGCACTCACCATTCTACTGTGAATTGGGCCCAAACATATTGCATTACATAACATACAATTGTGAACTAAAAGATTACTACCACCATCTGTAAAAGCTACGCGCCAAGTTCATTGACGGCATAATACCTAAACTTGCAAATTACCTTGTGATGAATTTGAACTGCTACCATGTTGGTGTAGACATTCAGCACCTTTAATGAAATAGATCCTGCATCAGAATGTCTTTACATGTAATATGCCCTTTATCTCAAAGATGCTTGAGTTGCTGCTAGTTGTTCCTGTGTTCATCTTTACCTTGTTCTTTTCTCTGTAGTTGTTTACTGATAATTTCTTGTAAAAGATCTGAAAAAGTTGCTGATTAATATTTTCTCAAATCTCTCATTTGTCTGCTGTGTGTGTCAGTTTTTAAAAAATTTTTTTGTGTAGTATCCATGGCTATTCCTCTGGTCAGTCTTTCATATTTGCACGTTATTATGGAGGAGGCATGCCAGACTTTATTTTTACATGCTTTGAAGTCATGGGGATCACTTTGAGCCATTGTCCACACTTCTAAGGATTCCTTAATCACAACACTTAAATTAATTTTGAAGAGGGAGAATAAGAATTGTAATAGCCATCCATATACAGATGAGAAACATAATACAAAAGGTAAAGAAATGGGAATCATGTGATACTCATTCAACAAAAGGCCTTTTTATACCAGCCAACGTAGAATAAATAATTAAGTGCAAGAAAAGGAACAGGCATACGTATCAGTGAAGAAACAGCTAAAGACAAAGGGCATGTGGAGGTTGGGATCAGAGAGGATGAGTATTTGATGACTGACATGGGCTTGATGGGCCAGAGGGTCTCTTTCCAGACTATAATACTCCATAGTACTGTGAAATTTATATGACAGTATTTAGCATATTTATTTAAAAGGTAAAATATATTGTTGTAATTACATTTTCATAAAACAACTCAATGAGAGCATTGGCCTTGATATTGTAGTTGTAATGAGGTGATTAAACATCAGTGAGCATGTAATTGCTGAGTACATGAGTAGATTACAGCTTCCATCACTATGTTGACTAAGTTAAATATCATACCAGGTTATAGTCCAACAGGTTTAGTTGGAAATATAAGCTTTTGGAGTTCTGCTCCTTCAACAGGTCTAACCTGGTGTCATGTGATTTTTAACTTTGTCCACCTCTGTCCAACACCAGTACCTCCACATCATATGCTAATTAAGTAGCAGAAGGAAACAGGGTCATTGGCTAGGTTGAATCAATTCTGCTTTTCTTGTAGTTGGAACGTAACTGACAAATTTTCCAAATTGTCAGGTAGATTCACTGATATAACAACAGGAAAAAAATAATGGTTTTTGTTCCAAAGCCACAACAGATAAGGTATCAAACAAAGTAGTCCAGGAATAGGAAGCACTTTTGTCTCATATGTGAAAGCTGCAAACTATTTTGTCTTCACTTTTAAAGCACTATGGACAGTAAAATCACTTCAAGTCATGTTAATTGGTTCCCTGAGACTGTTTCCCCCCCCCACTCCCCCTAGTTTTGATTGCATAATAGTGCTTTCTCCAATGGTTAACATACTTTAATACTTAGCGAGTTTTGAGAAGATTTGTAGCTCAGGTTAAGGATGTAGGTTTGCTCGCTGAGCTGGACCCTCTCTCACTAGTATCCTTACATACAGATAAGGAAGGACACCACTTTGACTGGGACAACACATCATCCTAGGACAAACCAAACAGAGACATGCACGAGACTTCCTAGAAGAATAGCATTCCAACTGGAACTCAAACACATTGAGTTAGATCCCACCCTCGAGAAAAAGAACAGGAAATGACATCACCACAGGAAATACTGTCACAACAAGAAATGACATCACCAATCCAAAGAAACCTAAACATATAAATAGAAAGCAGGAATTATCAACAGTGCTTCGCTCAGAGGCCCACTGAAGATTACCTAGTAGGGTGATGAAACGTCTGGAAATGAACCTTCCAGCTCAGCGAGCAAACCTACATCCAGAATACTTTCATGCATTCACATACTCATTAAGTGTTTATGAACTTAATGGTCAATGTATCATGGCAAATAGAGCTCTATGATAGGGAAAAATTCACAACCTACTTAGAATGCACCATCTAATGATATTTGAAATTGTTAAAATATTTAACACTTGCCTTGAATTTTCTTGATTCCTCAGCGTATTCCCCAAATGTTGACAAGTTCAGAAACAAGACTGGTTTCCGTTAGACTTTGCAAATCCTGATTGAACTGATGATAAAACTGGAGGACAGAAAAAATAAATTCGTCCTTGCCTGTTAATGGTGACTCCAGTGTCACAGGACATCCATTTGTGGTCATAATCCAACCATAGCCATAACCTCTTCCAACCTCAGCGAAGATTATATGGGCCCATTTTTATGTTGGAAGCTTAAATCCATGGCTGGCACATAGAGTGAGGTTGCCATGTAACAATATGTTAATCTTGATTGGTGACTACTGACAACCATGAGAATTTGCCTGACATCATACCGGCTCCAAACAGCAAGAAAATACAGAAGTAATGTGAAGCCTTTAAGCTCTGGCTAAGGGGCCAGAATGCTAAAAGGCAAGGCAAGTCAGGGCACGCATTGAAATAGGCATGAAGAAGAGCAAGTGAGCCGCCCTGAAGGGCTTTCTGGTTGAATCCATGAAATGGGTGTCTATTCCTGTGCTCAACCTGCCCTCCAGCAGCAATGAAAGATTCTAGTGCATTCTAAAGTGCAGCTTTGAAGTGCAGAAATGTAATGTAAATGGATTGAAATTGTGCCGCAGTGTGGTGAATCTAGTATCTGTCGCATTTCAGTGTGCATGGACATCAGGTGCACGTGGTCACTGACTATGGTGTGTGCCCTGAAATGTTGGTGCCTGGCATCCAAGATAGAGGTCCAGAGGAGCTAACAGTGCATTGGAATTGTTCCCAACTAACCTTACTTTTGATGTCTTTTTTAAAATTTCTAATCAAGTGTTTCTAATCCAGTTTCTAAATGGTAGATATGAAACTACATATTATGAAGACAACATTAAGTAATAATGAGATGTTAGTGCAAACTAATACATGAAAATCGATCTCTTGCCACTTATTAACAAGACTCCCAATCGCACCATTTAACACTTGAGTGGAAAATAGGACCTTCAGCTATTGCCATTGAGAAACTCCTCACATTCTGCTAAGTTACTCATCATTATCCACATCCTTCAGGGACTGTGAAAATTCTGCCTAATGTATATGTGGTTTTCTCAGTCAAAAGTGGTTACCATCTTCTTAAGCACTCTCTCAGGATCCCTTGAGACTTTCTTAGACACCTCAAGACCCCAGAAAAGTAAACAGTCCAATATTGGATCCACAAGGCCTGCCACGGGTGAGCAGGTTTTTTTTTCAATCATGTGCGCATTACTGACTGAGCCAGTCCATTTATTGCACATCCCTGGTTGCCCTTGAGAAGGTCTTTTCTTCTTGAATTGCTGCAGTATATTGCTGTAGGCATACTGACAATGTCATTCAGGAGGGATTTCCAGGATTTTGACCTAGCGACAGTGAAGGGACAGAGATATATTTTGAAGTCAGGATGGTGAATGCCTTAGAGGGGAACTTGCAGGTTTTAGAATTCTCATGTACCAATTGCCCTTGTCCTTCCAGATGCTATTAGTCATGAATTTGGAAGGAGCCTTGGAGAATTTCTGCAGTGCATCTTGTGCTGATACAGAGTGTGAGTAATAGGTGGTATATATGTTTTTAGATATGATGTCAACCAGTAGGTTGCTTTATCCTGGATGGTGTCAAGTTTCTTGAGTATTGTTTGCTGAAGGTGGTGTCTGTTGAAACTGCAAGCTCAAAATGAGGCCATTCGGAGATTGGGATGTTTGTCTTTATGAATGGTAACTCCACTATTTGTGTTGGCCTTCATCAGGGCCTGTTGGAGAAGGACAAAATGGTTGGTTCCTTAACACAGACTTCCTGTGCAGTTTGAGTAGTCTTGGGGTGGTGCTTCCGATAATTTGGTAAGGGTGTTTCATTATCTGAGGCAGGTTTGAGTTCTTCTTTGGAGTGTTTCCTTTGCCGTACTTGGAATTGCTTGCTGTAACAAAGCTATTGTCAAACACTTGTATTGGATGTCATGAAACGGATGTGGTTCATCCAACAAAAGCTGACTGACAATGACTGTTGGCCTGATACTGTGAATAGTGATCTGAGAGAGGACTCTTTGCCTCCAGTGCTCCAGTGCAGGCTTTGGACATCTGTGAAACTGTTGAGTTTCATTGTTGTTGATGTCTGCCCTCATTGGAGGAGTCATAGAGTCACAGAGATGTACAGCAGAGAAACCGATGCTTTGGTGCAACTCATCCATGCCGACCAGATATCCCAACCCAATCTAGTCCCATCTATCAGCACCTGGCTCATATCCCTCCAAACCCTTCTATTCATATACTCATCCAAATGCCTTTTAAATGTTGCAATTGTACTAGCCTCCACCACTTCCTCTGGTAGCTCATTCCATATTCGTACCACCCTCTGAGTGAAAAAGTTGCCCCTTAGGTCTCTTTTATAATTTACCCCTCTCACTCTAAACCTATGCCCTCTGGTTCTGAACTCCTCCACCCCAGTGAAAATACTTTGCCTATTAATCCTATTCATGCCACTCAAGATTTTGTTAATCTCTATAAGGTCACCCCTCAACCTCCAACGCTCCAGGGAAAACGGCCCCAGCCTATTCAACCTCTCCTTATAGCTCGCCGGGATAAGTGAATTATTCAATATTGTCCAGTGGCTTGCAGTGGATGTTTAAAGCCATTGAGGGTGAAGGTGTGGAACTAGTGTTCAGCATGCAAGAGGATGTTTATTTTCCAGATTTTTAGCTTAAGACACATTCTCTCATGCAGCTGTGAGTGCACTGATGATAGTTTGGAGCTTGGCCTGTGAGTATCCATGCACATAAGTGTGGTCTGCATTCTGTAATTTGACATGGGGACTGGAGATGGAGCTTCTTATTCTGCAGATTAGTTTCACAACAGTAGGAAGCTCATGGATATGGGGCAAACTGTTCTGGTGAGAAAGATGGAAAGTAGTGTTGGTGTGATGCCATTATGTAGCAGGCTGTGGATGGTGATGAATTTCTTTTGGCACCAGTTTTGAGGAGGATGCACTGTAATCCCTCCCAACTGACAGAGTCTAAGGCTTTTGTGAAGTTCAAAACTCTGATCGTAGCAACTTACGCTACCATTTGGCCAATTCATGTTGTGATCACATATGTCATAATTTTAGGGTGTAGTTTGTAAGAAGATCGAACCAGTATTAATTCCTGCAACACTTCACTAATCACAGCCTGCTACGATGGTGCTGTCACTTTAAAAAGATCATTTTGTCCTAGGTTTTTTGAAGAGAGGTTTTAAAGTCAGAGGTGCTGAAGTGGCAACAGGAGCCAGGCTACATCAATAGGCTAAGAGACCTTCAGGTTTTTTTACAAGAAGTTGTGACAGTGAAGGAGGAGTGGCCAGTTCTCCCAGATCAAGCTTTAATGGGTTTTTTTTTAGCTGTAGCAGTCGGAAGCTGTTTGTGTCCCAGAAGAGTTGGAGCTTCAGTAAATGATTCCTAACTGTGACTTTCTCTGAAATCTCTCTTGATGTCGAATGGCATCTAAGAATCGGTGTCTGAATTTACCTTTTTGCCAAGGGATGTATTTATGGGATGTTACTATATTGGTACAGGTAATTAGTAATGGTTATCTGTTATTCAGTTAAGTTTTCCAATAGCAAGTCATTCTAAATTTCTCTTTCTTTTGATTTTATTTTAACTGCAGTGTTCAAATAAATTGTGTTTTGCTTATTGTTGGGAGGTTTGACCAGTTGCCTCTCACCTGGAAGAAGCACTTCACATCTCCCTTTAATATAACAAAAAGTTAAAATCTAGGCAACCTTGTTAAATTATTTTGGGGGTGTCTGGTCTGGTCCGTAACACTGCCAACTTTGAAATATCCTGTTCATCCCATTTGTTTTCTTTCTGTCTGTTAGTCAATCCCTTATCCCTGCTCATCTACTTACCCAAATTCCTTGTGCCCTTACTTTGCTCTTTGTTTTTTTTTATATGACCCAATATTGAATGTGTCTTGGAAGTCTAAGTTTGCTGCCCTTTTTACTTTCCCTTTATCTACTGTACATCATAGCTCAACAATAAATTTATCAAACACTATTTACCTTCCATAAAACCATGTTGGCTTTGTTTGATCATACTAACTTTTCCTGAACATATTATTAATGCTTTCTTAATAATAGATTCCAGTGCTTTCCTGATCATGATTGTCAGGTGTAATGTATGCCCCAGTTATAGAGTCAGAATTATACAGCACAGAAGCAGACCTTCAGACTGACTCATTCATGCCAACCAGATATCCTATAGTCCCATTTGCCAACATTTGACCCATATCCCTCTAAACTCTTCCTATTCGCATACTCATCCAGATGCCTTTTAAATGTCATAATTCTACCAGCCTCCACCACTTCCTCTGACGGCACCACCATACATGCACCACCCTCCATGCGAAAAAGTTGTCCCCCAGGTCCCTTGTAAATCTTTCTCCTCTCAACCTAAACCTATGCCCTCGACTTTTAGACTCTCCTACCTTGGGAAAAAAAGGTCTTGGCTATTCTTCCTATCCATGTCCATCATGATTTTCTAAACCTCTATAAAGTTACCCATCAGTTTCCAATGCTCCAGGGGGGAAAAAAAAAACATGCTATTCAGCCTCTCCCTATAGCTCAAACCCTCCAATCCCAGCAACATCCTTGTAAATCTTTTCTGGACTCTTCTAAGTTTAACAAAATCTTTCCTACAGCTGGGAGACCAAAATTGAACAACGTATTCTAAAAGTGACCTATACAGCCGCAACATGACATCCCAATTCCTATACTCAGTGCACTGACCAATGAAGGCAAGTGTGCCAAATGCCTTCTTTGCCACGCTGTTTACCTGTCTTTTTAGTTTATTGAATCATGTAGTTACATTTGCGAACTTCCAATATGCTTGGCCATTCCTGAGTCTAGAGAATCTTTGAAAATCTATACCCAGCATATATGATGTCTCAGGAGCTATCTATTTTAGAAACTAAGATGCAAATCATCATGTCATGAGTTTTAATATGTATTATTCACTTAAGGTGCTCTTACACCAATGAAATAAATATGTATTAAATATTTAGTATTTTCCTTACTCTTAGCCCATTGACTACCCACCAAGTAATGTTAATGTGAAATCAGGCACTAAATATTTATTCAATGCCTCTGTTATTTTCACAATCTCGAGCACAATCTTTTTCCCTGTTTCTGCGTCTAAGGTACCAATATTTATTTTAGCAACTCTTCTTTTTGTATGATGTTATGTCTGTGTTTATATCTCCAGCTAGTTTACTTGCATTCCATCATTTTGTTTTTGCAATTTTCTGGTGGCCTGTGGTTCGTTTCTAAAATACACCCAATTCCTAAACTTACTTTTGTTTCTTGCAACATTCATAAGTTTGTAATTTTAAAATTGTACCTTAGGAAGCCTTGGGTAGATCTTTCTTCTTGAATATTTTTTCTTTTAGATGGAACAAGTTTTGTTGAACACCTTGAATTGTTACTTTAAGTGTCCCCTGGTTTTTATTTCTTGACTTTTTTTTGGTCTATTTATAAAATCAACTTTGGCCAGCTCCAGTTATTCCTATGTAATTGAGCTAAAGGTTCCTGTTAGGGACTGGAAGCAAAGTACTACAGTCCCTAACTTGCAAGACTGGAATCAAATTATACTATAATCATATTATCCAGTACATCTTCTATTTTTAGATTATCAATTAACTCTGCTTCATGACACAATATTAAATCTAAAATAGCTTTCTCTATTGTTATACTGGGAGACTCTTTAATTCATTCATGGGATGGAGATGTTGTTAGCAGGGTCACCATTTATTATCCACCCCTAATTACATAACTGAGTGATTCACTAGACCACTTCAGAGGGCTGCTAAAAGTCAATACTTCGCTATATGTACAAAATCATATCCAGGCAGTCAGGGTGAAGACATCAAATTTCCTTTGTTAAAGGATGTACTGAAAATCTAAGGCAGTACAGACCCAGGTATTTCTCTTAACTTTTCTTTTGTAGTCTGGAGACTTGAATCCATCAGGTATCCAAGAATGACCTAGCCACAAGTTACACTTTGGCACCTTTTTCAACATGGCTGTCTTCCTGTCCTACAATGAATTGTCAATTTAGATTATGATTTGGAGGTGCCAGTGTTGACTGAGGTTGACAAAGTTAAAAACCATACAACACCAGGTTTTGGTCCAACAGGTTTATTTGGAAGCCCTAACTTTCGAGGTGCTACCTCTTCATCAGGTGGTTGTGTAACAGAACCATAAGACACAGAATTTATAGCAAAAGGGTTACAGTGTCATGGAGCTGTAATGATATATTAAACAAATTTAGATTAAGTCTTTCACCTTTTAGAATAGGATATGTTCATTTTGGTTCTTTAATATGCAAATCCCAGAACTCCTTTTAAATTACAATCTGAACATAGCTTCAGCTTTTCCAACAATAGGTGCCATCTCAGCTCAGACAATGCATTAAAAGTGTGTGGTTAAAGTCTGTATCCCAATGTTGAATCAGACTGGTTCTATTTCTAAAGTAGGATTTACAGAATCTTACATGGATTCATGCAGTTTTGAGCAAAATAAAATATAATTCTGCAAATACAAATTCACCCCATAAACTTATATGTATGCGTGTGCAGGAGAGACAGACTGAGTGTGTGCGTGTGGATCTGAGTGCATGTGGAGGAGTGTGTGCATATGTGTGTATAAGCTTGGTCAAGTATGTGTTGAGTGTAATGGGGTATAAGCTTGTGAAAAGGTGTGTGCATGGGGGTGAGTGTGAGGGGTGCATGTGTGCGCATATGAGAGAAAGCTTATGTATGAGAGAGAGTCTGCATGAGTTTTTGAGCATGTAGGTGTGTGTGTGTATATATATAGTGCAGTGGGGTCACTTGTAGTGTGATATGAACCCAAGGTGCTGGTTGAGGCCATCCCCACGGGTATTCGAATTTGCTATCAGTCTCTGCTCGGCCACTTTGTGTTGTTGCCTGTTCCAAAGTCCGCCTTGGAGGATGGTGGCCCGAAGGTCTGAGGCCAAATGTCCTGAACCGCTGAAATGTTCCCTGACTGGGAGGGAACACTCTGGCCTGGTGATCATTGCACAGTGTCTATTCATCCATTGTCGTAGCCTCTGCTTGGTCTCACCAGTGTACTATGCCTCAGGGCATCCTTGCCTGCAGCGTGTGAGATAGACAACATTGGCCGAGTCACATGAATACTTGCGGTGTACATGGTGGGAGGTGTCCCCACGTGTAATGGTGGTATCCATGTTGACACTCTGACATGTCTTGCAGCGTCTGCCATGACAGGGTTGTACCATGTTGTGGTCAATATTGTCCTGAAGACTGGGCAGTTTGCTGCGAACAATGGTCTGTTTGAGGTTTGGTGGTTGTTTTGAAGGTGAGAAGTGGAGGTGTGGGGAAGGTCTTGGTGAGGTGCTTATCCTAGCCGATAGTGTGTTGCAGGCTGTTACGAACATGACATAGTTTTTTGGCTCCCAGGAAGTACTGGACAACGAAGGGTACCCTATCGGTTGCAGTCTGTATCTGTTTCCTGAGGAGGTCATTATGGTTTCTCGCTGTGGCATGTCATAACTGGTGGTCAATGGGTTGAGCATAGTACCCTGCTCTTATGAGGGCACACTTGAGTACTTTCAGATGTCCATCACGTTCCTCCTCATCTGAACACATCCTGTGTTTGTGTACAGTGTTAAAAATCACACAACACCAGGTTATAGTCCAACAGGTTTAATTGGACGCACTAGTTTTTGGAGCGATGCTCCTTCAGGTGCTTCCAATTAAACCTGTTGGACTATAACCTGGTGTTGTGTGATTTTTAACTTTGTACACCCTAATCCAACACAGGCATCTCTAAATCATGTGTATGTGTAGGGTTTGTCTGTAGGGGATAGCTGTTTTAATATGTTTCAGGTGGAAGCTAGAAAAGTGTAGCATTGTCAGGTTATCAATCCATTTGCGGTAGAGGTGAGATGCTGAGGTGTCCATCCTTGATGGAGATGCATGTATCTAAGAATGAGACAGATACTAAAGAGTAGTCTATGGTAAGTCTAATGGTGGGATGAAACTCGTTGATATCACAGTGTAGTTGTTTTAGTGACTCCTCACCATGGGTCCAGAGGAAGAAAATGTCATCAATGTACCTGTGTATGGTGATGGTTGGAGGTCCTGCATAGAGAAGTCTTGTTTGAACCTATGCATGAAATGTTGGCATATTGGGGTGCAAGGTTGGTCACCATGGCTGTATCTGGATGAAGAACTGGTGTCAGTTTAGATTAAATACACAAGTCTCGGAATGGGCCTTGAATAAATGACTTTCTTCAGTTCAGAAGCAACAGTGTTCCTATCTAAGTTAAACTGACACTTAAATTACTTTTTTTTATTGCCCTCTTTTATTTCCCATCTGGGATTTATTTAACAAGCTGTTTCGGTACTTCAATGGAATAAGCAGAAAAGAAATAGATATATGTAAACCAAGTATTTGTGGTGATCTGTATAAGAACTATTTGCCTGTCATTTTTAAGGGAGAAGTCAGCTCTTTGTATATATGGAAATTGCTTGTTGTTTCTAAAAAGAAAAATAATTTATTGTAGCAGAATTGTTTATTATTTGTAGAAGTACTGTAGATTATCTGTCAGATAACACAAAATCAACCTACCATGTATATAAATGCCTCTCGTAATGTGTTTTTATGGGTTCTGTCCAGGTTTGCTTTTGAATTTATCTGGTCTTTTGATGACTAAATGTTACATATTTGCATTAAACAATTTGGTGTTCGGATTTTAGATTGTGAGGTGCTGCTCTGACAGAATCTCTATTTATTTTAAATACTTGTGAAGCTGTAAATGAAACCCAGTCCCACTAATACAGGGTCTTTCTAGGTGGGAACTACTGATACATTATTCTCTCTCCGCACTGTATTCAGGATGTATAGGCATGTCCATTGTTGGTGATTCATTGATGAGGCATACATTATGCCACAAGACCATTAGAATTGGTCACTAATGCTGCCTTCAGTCTACCAGAGACCATGTACTACTATTTTTCTCACTGCTCTATTATGGAACAACTGCGGTTATATAAACTATTATTCATGAATTATGTTGATAAAGAGAAACTGGTAGCTGCTAAGGTTGTAGACAATAATATTTTTATTTATGATTTGGAGATGCCGGTTTTGGACTGGGTTGTACAAAGTTATAAATCACATAACACCAGGTTATAATCCAACAGGTTTAATTGGAAGCAGCGCTCCGAAAGCCAGTGCTTCCAATTAAACCTATTGGACTATAACCTGGTGTTGTGTGATTTTTAACTTTATATTTTTATTTGCTTGCCTTGTTTGTTCTGCTCTTGTTGGCAAATTGAAATGATAGTGGAGAGGTTATCCTGTCACTAATTCAAATTTCTAACCTCCCCACAGTTGCCTGTATTCCAATAGCCAAACCTGGGAGAGCTCACTAATCAAACTCCCTAGGCTGTAACAAGGTTCCCTATCTAATGTTAACGGAAGCTGTACTTGCCTCTAGCAATTCCATCAGCAGTCTCCACAATGTTCATTGAAGTGGAGCTGCTGAGTGAAAAAAACTCAAGAGAACTGTGTTATTTAAATTTACTTCTGTGTCACTGCATGGAATGCCTGCTGCATGCGATGTTAACTTGAACATAAACATTCACAAGAAATGTCATTCATTGTCACAAGTGCATGGATAGGCAGATAAAGTCACTGCTGATTTTAAAATTGTCAACTCAGCTGCACTGATATTAAGAGAGACCATTTAAGGTTAGCATGCTGCCTATGGTGATCACCTCTGTGAGCCGTTGGACCTTGGTTGAAGATGGCAAAGTAATCTTTCTGACTTTTTTATATCTAGCAGCTGGAGTGATAAGCAAATGCATGAGGGAAATTCATAACCTCTGTTGGACTGTTTGCAATTGTCCATTTGGTAATGATGGTAGTTTTTATTTGAATAAGTCTGAATTATCAGATTTGATCCATATACGAGTTGAGAATTATGTTAACCTAATATTCCTTGGTTAATGTTGTGACTCCTGTTTCGAATTTCCTCCATAATTCATCCTTGTTAACCATCTAGTTGCTCATGTTGAATGATCTACACTGATTTAGTCATTGGATATGTGTTAAAAACAGGAGCTCCTTCAGATGTTACTCAATTACGTTTTCTCTGATACATCCTTCTATCCACCCAATCACATTGATATATGCATGTATAAGCAAAAACAGTGCTTGGGCCTCTATTATCTGACCACAAGTTTTTTTATTACCTCTAACTTAGCCATCTGATAGATTTTGAAACTAAAGGTCTGGTCAACTCTAATCAAGTCTTAAACTATTATTTTCTTGACTAATTTAAGCAAAAAAATCATGTAATGTTGTCTATCAAAGCTGAGAAATTAAAATCTAGTTCACCATCTCCAATATTATAAACTAAATAAAGAGATTGTCAGTTGATAAAGGAATAAGAATTCTACAGCACAAATGATTACCAATAGTGAGGTAAAACCCAAACAGTGAGCTTCATATCTCAAAGCTTCCTCCTTTGCTTTTCTTAGAAACAAAATGTTGATTTCTCTGGAAAACCATAACATCTGTCATTTCTAGATCCACTGTTCCAGAAAATGTTATAATATTTCATTCTTTTAAATCAGTTTCCCCAAGTACCTTCTGAACCCATATTCCCTTACAGTTCTAATATTTCCTACACTTTCAGATTAGAGGAACCCTTCTGGAGAGAAGATCATAAGAAATTGGGAACAGTAATAGATGATCTGGTTCTTTGAGCCGATTCAACTATTCAATATAGTCATGACTGAACTTCAACTTCAACTGCAACTTCCCTCCCTATCTCTACCTTCCTTGATTCCCTTAATGTCCTTCAAAATCAGTTAACCCCTATCTTGAATATTCTTGATAATTGAGGATCTACTGTTCTCTGGGGTAGAGAATATGTAAGATTTCCCATCCCTTACATAAAGAAGTATCTCCAATTTCTACGAAATAATTGACTCAATATCCTGAAACTACCACTTTGACTGCCCAGCTAGGGGAAATGGTAAGAATCTTACTCTGACAAGCCCTCTCTGAATTGAATTGTGTATGTTCTATTCAGATAATTTTATATTCTTCAAAATCCTAAGGAATACAGACATGGCCAACTAAATCTCTCTTTATATGACAATCCTATTGTCTTGGAGTCAGTTCTCCAACAGTGTTTTGTAACCTTCTGTTTGAAGACTATCCACTATAATGCATTGTATCAAAAAGTAAATGTCTCTCTTCAAGAGCCTTCACTTCTGTCATGATTTTGTTTTGTTCAGATATGCCAATTATACAGCTGTTCAAAGCAGGTAATTTTCTATCACATGCTTTGCATAACACTGATCTGAATTGACTGCCGGTACATTAATGCTAAAATTCGCAACTAAAAGCATGACCACTAATAAGAAGTGAAAAGGGAGGCAATTCACATGGGCAAGTCAACACTGGGGTATGATTCAAACTTTGCTACACTAGAGACTTTCTTTTTAAACTAACAACTGTTTATTACAAAAATAATATGCATTCTGAGAAATTGAGAACGCTTAAATTAATACATTAGAATTTACAATTGAACCTAAATAATAGTCTGGTTCTTAGAAAAGGAATTAAATTGCTTGAGTGATATAGAGTTGGAAAGTGTCAAATCAGTGTGGGTAGAGTCAAGTAACCATGAAGGAAAACAAACCCAGATGGGAGTTATGTACAGCCAGGAGACAGTGAGGATGCCAGATGCTGGAGATTCAGAGTCCATCAAGTGTAGTGCTGGAAAAAGCACAGCAGATCAGGCAGCATTTAAGGAGCAGGAGAGTCGCATTTTGGGCATAACCCTTCATCAGGACTATGGAGGGGAAAGGGGCTGAGAAATTAATAGGAGGACTAGGAGTGGGGTTGGGGAAAGATAGGTGGGATGGCGATAGGTGGGCAAAGGTAGGAGGTGATTGTGATAGGTTGGTGGGAAGTGTTGAGCGAATGGGTGGGAAGGATGATGGAAGGTGGGTCAGGTCAAGAGGGTGGTGCCAAGTCAGAGGGTTGGATCTGGGAGGGGTATGGGGGAGGGGAGCTTTGGAAACTAGTTAATTTAATGTTGAGGCCGTGTGGTTGTAAGTTTCTGAGACAGAAGATGGTAGTTTTCCTTGAGTTCATGGGTGGCCTTCTTTAGGCGGTGGAGGAGGCCCAGAATGTACGTGTCATTGAGGGAATGGGAAGGGGAGTTGAAATAGATAGGCACTGAAAGGTGGGGTTGGTATGGACCAGAGATGTCTCCTGAGCCATTCGATGAGTTTGTGTTAAATCTCTTTGACGTAGAGGAGGACACATCGAAAGCAACGGATTCAGTACACGTTCAGCCATCCGAGCATGGGGGAGAAAAAAAATATCAGGAAATAGAAATGGCATGTAAGAAAGACACTATTCAAATAATCATGGAGGACTTCCACATGCAGATGGATTGAGAAAATCAGTTTAGTAGTGGATCTCAAGAAAAATAATTTGTGGGGAATGTCTGTGGTAGAGCTGGCAGTTCTGGATTTGGAGATATGTAATGAGGCATATTGGATTAGGGAGCTTCGGTTGATGGAACCCCGGGGGGGGCAGTGACCAAAATACAATAGAATTCACCCAGCAGTCTGAAAGGGAGAAGCTGGAATCAGAGGTAATGGTCTTAAAATTGAGAAAAGGCAGCCACAAAGACATGAAGGAGGAATGGACCAGAGTTGATTGGAAGAGGAGCTGAGCTGGGAAGACAGTGGAGCAGCTGGGGGTAATTTAGGATGCGCAGCAGAAATTCATGCCAACAAAGAAGAAACATACTAAGGAGAGGATGAGGCAACCTTGGCTGACAAGGGAAGTCAAGGACAGCATTAAAGCAAAAGAGAAAGCATACCATATTATGAAGATTAATGGAAATCCAGAGAACTGTGATGCCTTTAAAAACCAGTAGAGGATAACTGAAAAAGCAATAAGAGGGAGAAGATAAAACATGAAAGTAAGCTAGATAGTAATATAAAAGAAAATTGCAGAGTTTTTTGTTAGATGTATGAAAAGTAGGAGAGGCAAGAGTGGATATCGGACTGCTGGAAAATGAGACTGCAGAAGTTGTAATGGGGAACAAAGAAAGGGCAGAGAAACTGAATAAATACTTTCTATCGGTTTTCACAGTGGAAGATAAAAGCATGCGAGAATTTCAAGCACATTAGGGGACAGTGTTGAGTGAGTGGCCATCACTAAGGAGATGGTGCTGGGGAAGTTAAAAGATCTGAAGGTGGATAAATCACCTGAACTAGATGGACTATACCCCAGAGTTCTGATGGAGATTGTAGAAGCGTTGGTGGTGATCTTTCAGGAATCGTTGGAGTCAAGGAGGATGCCAGAAGACTGGAAAATGCCGAACATAACATTGCTGCTTAAGAAAGGAGAGAAGCAGAAGATAAGAAAATATAGGTTGCGTAGCCTGACATCAGTTGTGCACGGTGGCTCAGTGGTTAGCACTGTTGCTTCACAGCACCAGGGACCCAGGTTCGATTCCAGCCTTGGGCGACTGTGTGGAGTTTGCACATTCTCCGGGTGGTCCGGTTTCCTCCCACAATCCAAAGATGTGCAGGCCAGGTGAATTGGCCATGCTAAATTGCCCATAGTGTTAGGTGCATTAGTAGGTCAGTGTGGGCTTGTTGGTCTGACGGGCCTGTTTCCACATTGTAGGGAATCTAATCTAAAATTTTAGAATCCATTATTAAAGGTGAGATTGTGGATTATTGGAAGTACATGGTAAAGTCAGGTTTTGTCAGTATGGTTTCATCAAAGGGGTAGTCATGCCTGGAAATGTCTAGAATTCTTTGTGGAAGTAACAGTTAAGTTAGACAAAGGAGAGCCAATGGACATGATCTGCTTGGATTTCCAGGAGACCTTTGACGAGGTGCCATATAGGATATTGCGAAATAAGGTAAGAGCCTATGGCATTAGGGGCAAGGTACAGACATAGAGGATTGGCTGACTGACAGAAGGCGGAGAGTGGATGGCAGCTGGTGACTGGTGCAGTTCCACAGGGGTCACTGTTGCGACCACAACTATTCATGTTGTACATTGACAAAGGAACTGAGGGCGTTGTTACTAAATTTGCAGATGGAAAAAAGATAGATGGAGGGGCAGGTAGTGTTGAAGTGGGAAGTCTGCAGAAGGACTTAGGCAGGTTTTGAGACTGTATCCCATCTGCCACTTTTTTGCCTAATGTGGGAAAGTGTGAGGCTATATACTTTGGTAGAAAGAATAAATGCATAGACTATTTTATAAATGTGAAAAGGCTTCAGAAATCTAATGTACAAAGGGACTTGGGAGTGCTAGTTGAGGACTCTCTTAGGGTTAGCACTGCAGGTTCAATTGACATTTAAGAAGGCAAATGCAAATGTTAACATTCATTTGAAGAGAGCTAAAATGCAAGAACAGAGATGTACTGCTGAGGATATCTCAAGTTTTGGTCAACTTCAAATATTGTGAGGAGTTGTGCTGGCATTGGAAGGGGTACACGAAGGAGGTATACAAGAATGATTCTAGGGATAATGGGCTTGTTACATGAGAAGTAGTTGAATATTCTGGGTCTGCTCTTGATGGGTTTAGAAAGATGAAGGGGTTTGAGACTGACAAAATTCTGAGTGGCCTGGATAGAATGGATGTTGGGAAACTAGGACCCTAGGGCACAGCCTCCAAATGAAGTGATGTTCCTTTAGAGCTGAGGAGAAAGTGAGGTCTGCAGATGCTGGAGATCAAAGTTGAAACTTTATTGCTGGAACAGCACAGCAGGTCAGGCAGCATCCAGGGAACAGGAGATTCGACGTTTCGGGCACAGGCCCTTCTTCCTTTAGAGCTGAAATGAGGAGGAATTTCTTCAGCCAGAGGGTGGTGTATCTGTGGAAATCATTTCTATAGAGGGCTGTGGAGGCCAGTTCATTGAGTGTATTTAAGGCAGAGATAGATAGGACCTTGTTTTGTAAGGGGATCAAGGATTATATGGAGAAAGCAGGAGAATGGGGTTGCAAAACATATCAGTGATCAAATGGGATAGACTCAATGGGCCAAATGACCTAATAGTACTCCTAAGTCTTATGGTTAGGGCAGATGGAGGTAAATAGAACATGAAATCCATTCATCTCGTCCATCTTATAATCCGTCAATTAATTTAAATAGATAGAAAGTTGAGTGAGTTCATTGTAGTTTAGAAAAAAAATTCCAGTGAATGGGGGCCAGCAGCTAAGGTGACCATTCGTAATGATTTTAAGGGCATTTTCACCTTTTGATATCTTAAAGTTTTAAGTCTGAGAAACTTGTGATTGGTTGTAATTGTTGGAATACATTACAGAGACAGGGAAGGATGAAGAAGTTTAAATAGGAGGCTGTAAATTTTAATTTTTTCTGTTCTGCAATATGAATTAATGTCGATCAGTAAGGAAAGGAATGCTGGGAGAGTGGATTTAAATTCGATGAGCTGACGCTTATATGGAAGATGGGAAACCAAGGAATAAGGAATTTCTTTGAGAGTTTGGAAATGATAAAGCAATGTAATTAGGGGCAGAGGCAGGCAGCTTCATGGAAGTGGACATAATCAATCTTGTGACTGCAAATGTACATGATCATAAGAATTATTTGGTGCTGAACAGATACCTGAGTTTGTAAAAAGTCTTGTTTAGTCTGAGAAAGAGGATAACAAAAAGATGGAACACAAAGATTTGTGGTCTGAACAGGACGACCATTCTTAAAAAACATTGAACTTCCAGAAATAAACATTAATTATACTAAAGAAAGTGTTAATGGTTAAGAGTTTTAGAATCAACAAAATCTCTGTTTGGTGTGGAGGTGCTAACACAATGTGAGAACTCTTAAAGAATGTGTGAAAAGAGGTTGTACGAGTGAGTTTGAGAGAATTGTATAACTTGTCAACACTACAGCTAATTTTAGAATGTACTGTAAACAGCCTTCAAATCTTGGAGTAATACGTTTTTAGTTTATTTTTCAAGCATGCCATAAAATTGCTGCAAGAATTTACTTTTGTTTACAAATGCACAAATGTGGATCAACTTTGACGTGTTGTTTAGCAGTTTTTAAACCATGTTCTCTATCATAATTACAAATAGTAACCCTAAAAAAAAATTATCGAGCCTTGCTGTGTCAATTTTAGTGCATGCTCAATGAAGAATAAAATTCCCTGTTAATTATTACAATCGATATTTATGTGCCATCCTTCAGTGGAAGATATTCCTGAGATGCAGTGAGATAGCAACTGGGTAACGAGACATAGAAAGAAGTATTAGGATGGGTTAACAAAAGCTTATTTAAAATAATTTTCAAGAAACATTTTAAATGAGTGCAAATAAGGAAAAGTCAGAGTATTTAGAAAAATTCAATTACCTTCACCAAAATCAAACCCCTCCAAATTTTTGCTCTATTTCCCTTTCTTCTTGTGTAGTTGAACAACAATTTAAGAAAATAGTTCCCAGTTGCCCTATTATAAACTTTTTTTTAATTTACCTCGGTTGCTTCTTTTTGCTGGATTGTCTATTTTATCTCCTAATTGTAAAAAAAACTGGATTGAAACTCCAAAACTTAATTTACTGTGAACCCTAGCAATCATTTAGAAAAGCAGGATTTTGCATGTGACTTTAAACTGACAATAATGGGAGAGCATTGTACCAGCCATATTGAACTGATTTAAGTAAAATGTGCTATTAATGTCACTGACGTAACGTGAACAATTCATACAGTGAAAGGCTGTTTTTGTTCGGTAGACATGTTCTTGCATTGGTTGCTTGCCAGCTGAACAGCTGTCCATGGTGCTGAACATCTGAACAATTATTTGTCACTGGAAAGAAACAGGATCTGCAGCAGATTGGCTTCAATCACAAGTGTATGTCAAGTACATTATATATAGTTGTGGAGTGATAAAGTGAATACTAAGAAACAAGGTCAGTTCAAAGATTTAAGTCAAAAGTCGATATTGGAAGCCAAGCCTTCAATTAAGTTAAACATACCACTTTTTTTGTTTAGTTTATTCCCTGTGCACTGTCATAAGGAGAAAGGGTATGTAACTTACAGATCTCTGATAGAATTGATTATATTGTTATGTAATGAGAAGTGCAGAGGGAGCCAAGCTGTTCTATTTCCACGCCTGATTGGTAGTGAATTGCCTCATCTCTATTTGGCACCTTCTTTTGAAGGCAGAACTTTCCAACTTGACAGGTTTGCTGTCCCTATCTTTTCTCAATCTGAGACAAAATGTTTTAACACCACCACTTACCTTACTGCAAGTTTTATTAACTTCAGATGTGAAATGCTCAGATCATTAGGTTTTGCTGACTTTTGACATGTAGACATTCTTCCTTTAGAGTAATCTTGGAGAATCACAAAATCAGTCTGGGTGCTTTTAATACTTCATTGTGATTTTAATGATATTCATATTGATACTCCTCCAAAGATCTTAACCTAAGTTATTGCACATGAGTGTGCTGGCAGACTGCAAGCTGGTTTGAAGTATGTCTACTTCAACACCAGGATAGTCCGGAATAAGATAGGTGAGCTTGCAGCATGGATAGGTACCATGAGACTTTGATGTTGTGGCCTTTTCGGAGACATGGATAGAGCAGGAATGGATGTTGCAGGTTCCAGGGTTTAGATCTTTCATTAAGATCAGGGAAGGTAGTAAAAGAGGGGGAGGTGTGGCTTTGTTAGTCAAGGATAGTATAATGGTAGCTGAAAGAACTTTTGATAAGGACTCATCTACTGAGGTGGAATGGACTAAGGTTAGAAACAGGAGGAGAGAGGTCACACTGCGGGAATTTTTTATAGGCCTCCACAAAGATCCAAGGATGTGGAGGAGAGGATTGACAAAATGATTCTGGGTAGGAGTGGTCGTTATGGGGGAATTTAACTTCCCCAACATTGACTGGAAATGCTATAATCTAGTATGTTGGATGGATCAGTTTTTTTCCAATGTGTGCAGGAGGGTTTCCTGACACAGTATGTTGAAAGGCCAACAAGAGGGGAGGCCACACTGGATCTGGTGCTCGGTAATGAACCAGGCCAGGTGTTTGATTTTGTGGTAGGTGAGCATTTTGGAGAAAGTGACCATAATTCAATTATGTTTAGTTTAGTGATGGAAAGGGATAGGTACATGCCATAGGGCAAGAGTTACAGATGGAGGAAGGGCAACTACAATGCAATTAGGCAAGACTTAGGAGGGATGGAATAGGGTAGCAAAATGCAGGGATGGGGACAGTCGAAATTTGGAGCTGGTTTAAGGAACAGATATTGTGTGTCCTTAATAGGTATGTCCCTGTCAGGCAGGAAGGAAGTGATAAGGTAAGGGAACTTTGGTTTACTAAATAAATTGCATCTCTTGTTAAGCGGAAGAGGGAGGCTTATGTGACATTGAGACGAGATGGTTCAGATGAGGCAATGGAGAGTTACAGATTAGCTAGGAAGGAGTTAAAGAGAGAGTTAAGAATAACATGGAGGGGACATGAGCAGTCTTTAGCAAATAGAATAAAGGAGAACCCTAAAGCTTTCTATAGGTATGTGAGGAATGATTAGGGTAGGAATAGAGCCAATCAAAGACAGAAGTGGGAAGTTGTGTGTGGAATGTGGAGATCAGAGAGGTGCTAAACAAAAATTTCTCATCTGTTTTCACTCAGGGAAAGGAGAATATCGTAGAGGAGAAGAATGAGATATGGGCTATTAGACTTGAAAGGATTGAGGTTAGTAAGGAGGAGGTATTATCAATTCTAGAAGGTGTGAAAATAAAGAAGTCCCCTGGGCCAGATGGGATTTATCCAAGGATTCTCTGGGAAGCTAGGGAGGAGGGGATGGAACTTTTGGCTTTGATCTTTGAATCATTATTGTCTACAGGTTTAGTACTAGAGGACTGGAGGATTGAAAATGTTGTGCCCTTGTTAAAGAAGGGTAGGAGAGATGACCGTGGTAATTTTGGACCAGTGAGGCTTCTGTCTGTTGTCGGAAAAGTTTTGGAAAGGAGTATGAGATAGGATTTATAATCATTCAGCAAGCAGCAATTTGATTGCAGATAGTCAACATGGTTTCGTCAAGGGCAAGTAATGTCTCACAAGCCTCATTGAGTTTTTGAAAAGGTGACCAGGTATGTGGATAAGGGTAGGACAGTAGACGTGGTGCACATGGATTTCAGTAAAGCCTTTGATAAGGTTCCACGTGATAGGTTGTTGGAGAAAATGCAGAGGCATGGGATTGAGGGTGATTTAGTAGTTTGGATTAGAAACTGGCTTTCTGTAATAGGCAGCGAGTGGTGGTTGATGGAAAATATTCAATCTGGAGTGTGGTTACTAGTGGTGTGCCACAAGGATCTGTTTTGGGACAGCTGCTGGTTGTCATTTTTATAAATGACTTGGACACAGGTAAGGGTGGATGGGTCAGTAAGTTTGCAGATGACACTAAAGTGTGGAAGAATGTTGCAGGTTGCAGGGAGACTTGGGTACACTGCAGAATTGGGCTGAGAGGTGGCAAATGGAGTTCAATGCAGATAAATGTAAGGTGATTCACTTTGGGAAGAATAACAGGAAGGCAGAATACTGGTTAGGTTATTGGTGGTGTGTATGTGCAAAGAAATCTTGGTGTCCATGTACATGGACCCCTGAAAGTTGCCACCCAGGTGATAGTGCTGTTAAGCAGGCATACGGTATGTTAGCTTTTAATGGAAGAGGGATTGAATTCTGGAGCCATGATATCATGCTGCAACTCTACAAAATTCTACAAAATGCAGCCTCACTTGGAATATTTTGTGTAGTTCTAGTTGCCCCATTACAGAAAGGATGTGGAAGCATTGGAAAAGGTGCAGAGGAGATTTACCAGGATGTTGCCTGGTCTGGAACATAGGTCATATGAGGAAAGGCTGAGGGACTTGGGTCTGTTCCCATTGGAGAGAAGAAGGCTCAGAGGGGATTTTATCGAGACATACAAGATGATCAGAGGATTAGGGTGGACAGTGAGACTCTTTTTCCTAAGATGATGACATTGGCTTGTACAAGAGGGCATAGCTGCAAAATGAGGGGCGATAGATTTGAGACAGATGTCAGAGGAAGGTTCTTTACTCAGAGAGTGGTAAGGGCGTAGCCATGTTGGGGGCATTTAAACAGATCTTGGGTAAGCATGTAGATGATGATGGGATAGTGTAGGGGATGGGCTTAGAATAGTTCACAGGTCGGTGTAACATCAAGGCACAAAGGGCCTGTTCCGCGCTGTATTGTTCTATGTTTTAACACAATATTGAGGAAGAATATTAGCTTTAGTGAAGTGAAATCTGTAAGGATAGAGCTTAGAAACACCAAGGGGCAGAAAATGATAGTGGGGGTTGTATATAAAGATTCCCAAGCTGTAATTATAATGTTGAGGAAGGACTTAAAAATGGAAGGAAATTAGAAATGCAAGCAATAAAAGTACAATCGTAATTATGGGTGATTTTATTCTATGTATAGCTTGGACAATAAAAGGCTGGATATTGGAGTGCGTCTGGGAAAATTAATAAAAACAGTGAAATTCAAAAATGATCTGAGAGGAACTGTTGGGTGAAGTTCACAGCCTAGAATCAGATAAGTTAATCATTGTTTTAAGTGTGGCCTACAGAGAATCTGCAGTAGTGAGTAGAGGGGATTCTTTCTTGATTATACATTTTTTGAGATAGGTCTCTTGATTAAACTTAAAATATAAGCCATAACTATTAATTTAACCTGGGGCAGTGTTTTGTAGAGGAATAAGACGGTGTTATTTTCTGGGTCTGTAGATTGTGAAGGAGCAAAAATGGCCTTTAATAGAGTGATCCGTACTTCTTGTCAGATGTGGGAGTTTAAAGAGAGTTTAAGGGTTACTGTGGATTATATCTGCCATAAATGCTGTTGGCTGCGAATCTTATCAGATCGAATGGATCAGTTGGAGAGACAGTTAGAAGCAATGAGGAATTTGCAACAGCAACAGTGATGGATGGCAGTTATAGGAAGGAGGGGAAGTCTCAGATATAGTCACATAGATGGGTTAACTCCAGGAATGGTAAGAGAGGTAGGCAACTAGTGCAGGAGTCTTTTGTGAATATATCCATTTCAAACAGGTATGCTGTTTTGGAAAATGTAGGGGGTGATGGATTCTCAAGGGAACGTAGCATGAACAGCCATGATTCTGGTATTGAACCTGGCTGGAATGCAATGAAGGGTATATCGGATTCCAAGAGATCAATTATGTTAGGGATTCTCTAGTCCGAGGTACAAACAGACATTTCTGTGGCCAGCAGTGAAAAAGCAGGATGATGTGTTGCTTCCCTGGTGCCAGGATCAAGGATGTCTCAGGGAAGGTGCAGAATGTTCTCATGGGGGAGAGGGGGCAGCAAGATGTCATTGTCCACATTAGAACCAATGACGTAGGAAGGGAAAAGGTTGAGATTCTGAAGGGAGATTACAGGGAGTTAGGCAGGAATTTTAAAAGGGGATCCATGAGAGTAGTAATATCTGGATTACTCCCGGTGCTACAATCCAGTGAAAGCAGAAATAGGAGGATAGAGCAGATGACTGCATGGCTGAGGATCTGGTGTATGGGAGAAGGATTCACATTTTTGGATCATTGGAATCTCTTTTGGTGTAGAAGTGACCTGTACAAGAGGGACGGATTGCACCTAAATTGGAAGGGGACTAATATACTGGCAGGGAAATTTGCTAGAGCTGCTCGAGAGGATTTAAACTAGGAAGGTAGGAGGGTGGGACCCAGGGAGATAGTGAGGAAAGAGATCTATCTGAGACTGGTACAGTTGAGAACAGAAGCGAGTCAAACAGTCAGGGCAGGCAGGGACAAGGTAGGACTAAAAAATTAAACTACATTTATTTCAATGCAAGGGGCCTAACAGGGAAGGCAGATGAAATCAGGAACATGGGACTGGGATATCATAGCAATTACAGAAATATGGCTCAGGGATGGGCAGGAATGGCAGCTTAATGTTCCAGGATACAAATGCTACAGGAAGGTTAGAAAGGGAGGCAAGAAAGGAGGTGGGGGATGGGGGGGCATTTTTGATAAGGAATAGCATTACAGCTGTGCTGAGGGAGGATATTCCTGGAAATACATCCAGGGAAGTTATTTGGGTGGAACTGAAAAATAAGAAAGGGATGATAACCTTATTGGAATTGTATAATAGACCCCTTAATAGTCAGAGGGAAATTGAGAAACAAACTTGCAAGGAGATCTCAGCTATCTGCAAGAATAATAGGGTGGTCATGGGAGGAGATTTTAACTTTCCAAACATAGACTGGGACTGCCATAGTCTTAAGGGTTTAGATGGAGAGGAATTTGTTAAATGTGTCTAAGCCAATTTCCTGATTCAGTATGTGGATGTACCTACTAGTGAAGGTGCAAAACTTGACCTATTCTAGGGAAAGAAGGCAGGGCAGCTGAATCAGAGGTGTCAGTATGGAGCACTTTGGGGCCAGCAACCATAATTCTAATAGATTTAAAATAGTGATGGAAAAGGATAGACCAGATCTAAAAGTTGAAGTTCTAAATTGGAGAAAGGCTAATTTTGACGGTATTAGGCAAGAACTTTCGAAAGCTGATTGGGAGCAGATGTTCACAGGTAAAGGGATGGTTGGAAAATGGGAAACCTTCAGAAATGAGATAACAAGAATCCAGGGAAAGTATATTCCTGTTAGGGTGAAAGGAAAGGCTGGTGGGTACAGGGAATGCTGGATGATTAAAGAAATAGAGGGTTTGGTTAAGAAAGGATAGATCGAGTGAGTCCTTAGAAGATTATAAAGGCAGTAGGAGTATACTTAAGAGGGAAATCAGGAGGGCAAAAAGGGGACATGAGATAGCTTTGGCAAATAGAATTAAGGAGAATCCAAAGAGTTTTTACAAATACATAAAGGACAAATGGGTAACTAGGGAGAGAATAGGGCCCCTCAAAGATCAGCAAGGCGGCCTTTGTGTGGAGCCGCAGAAAATGGGGGAGATACTAAATGATTATTTTGCATCAGTATTTACTGTGGGAAAGGATATGGAAGATATCGACTGTATGGAAATAGATAGTGACATCTTGCAAAATGTCCAGATTACAGAGGAGGGCGTACTGGATGTTTTGAAATGCAGAAAGGTAGATAAATCCCCAGGACCTGATCAGGTGTACCTTAGAACTCTGTGGGAAGCTAGAGAAGTGATTGCTGGGCCTCTTGCTGAGATATTTGTATCATCGATAGTCACAGGTGAGGTGCCGGAAGACTGGAGGTTGGCTAACGTAGTGCCACTGTTTAAGAAGGGTGGTCAGGACAAGCCAGGGAACTATAGACCAGTGAGCCTGATGTCGGTGGTGGGCAAGTTGTTGGATGGAATCCTGAGGGATAGGATGTACATGTATTTGGAAAGGCAAGGACTGATTAGGAATAGTCAAAATTTCTTTGTGCGTGGGAAATCATGTCTCATAAACTTGATTGAGTTTTTTGAGGAAGTAACAAAGAGGATTGATGAGGGCAGAGCAGTGGATGTGATCCATATGGACTTCAGTAAGCATTCAACAAGGCTCCCCATGGGAGAATGGTTAGCAAGGTTGGATCTCACAGAATACAGGGAGAACTAGCCATTTGGATACAGAACTGTCTCAAAGGTAGAAGACAGAGGGTGGTGGTGGAGGGTTGTTTTTCAGACTAGAGGCCTGTGACCAGTGGAGTGCCACAAGGATCGGTGCTGGGTCCTCTACTTTTTGTCATTTACATAAATGATTTGGATGCGAGCGTAAGAGGTACAGTTAGTAAGTTTGCAGATGACACCAAAATTGGAGGTGTAGTGGACAGCGAAGAGGGTTACCTCAGATTACAACAGGATCTTGACCAGATGGGCCAATGGGCTGAGAAGTGACAGATGGAGTTTTATTCAGAATAATGCGAGGTGCTGCATTTTGGGAAAACAAATTTTAGCGGGACATATACACTTAATGGTAAGGTTCAAAGGAATGTTGCTGACCAATAGACCTTGGAGTGAAGGTGCATAGCTCCTTGAAAGTGGAGTCACAAGTGGATCGGATAGTGAAGAAGGCATTTGGTGTGCTTTCCTTTATTGGTCAGAGTATTGAGTACAGGAGTTGGGAGGTCATGTTGCAGCTGTACAGGACATTGGAATATTACGTGCAATTCTGGTCTCCTTCCTACCGGAAAGATGTTGTGAAACCTGAAAGGTTCAGAAAAGTTTTACAAGCATGTTGCCAGGGTTGGAGGATTTGAGCTATGGGGAGAGGCTGAACAGGCTGGGGCTGTTTTCCCTGGAGGGTTGGAGGCTGAGAGGTGACCTTATAGAGGTTTACAAAATTATGAGGGGCATGGATACGATAAATAGGCAAAGTCTTTTCCCTGGGGTCGGGGAGTCCAGAACAAGAGGGCATAGTTTTAGGGTGAGAGGAGAAAGATATAAAAGAGTCCTACGGGGCAATTTTTTTCACACAGTGGTTGTTACATATGTGGAATGAGCTGCCAGAGGAAGTGGTGGAGGCTGGTACATTTGCAACATTTAAGAGGCATTTGGATGGGTATATGAATAGAAAGGGTTTGGAGGGATATGGGCCGGGTGTTGGCAGATGGGACTAGATTGGGTTGTGATATCTGGTTGGCATGGACGGGTTGGACTGAAGTGTCTGTTTCCATGCTGTACATCTCTATGACTGTGGTTCTATGACTCACAGTTTCGTAGAGGAGGGACTATAGGATAATTTTCTGGATCAATACATGGAGACCAATGAGAGAATAGACCATCCAAAACTGAATATTGTGTAATCAGCAAACAATAATTGGCAATCTAACTGTGATAAGCTCTTTGGGGAACAGTGACCATAATATAATCAAATTCTTCATTAATACCGAGCTTGCTGTGTTGATTCTCTGAGAATAGGGTACTGAATTGAAATAAAGGGAAGTATGATGGTATAGGCTGTGTGTTGGTTATGATAAATTGGGGAGCTTTTTGGAAGGATAACAATGGATAGGCAATGGCAAACATTTAAAGAGTGCATGGAAAAACTGCAACAATTGTTATTCCTGTATGACGCAGAAAGAAAATGGTAAAGGTGGCCTGACCATGGTTAATGAAGACAATAAGGGGTAGTATCAGATCTAAGGAAGGAACATACAAATGGTCAAACCAAAATCAGCAGACCTGAAAATTGGACGCATAATAGATTTCAGCAAAGGAGGATAAATGGATTGATTAAGAGGGGAGAATTGAATATTAAAATATGCTTGTTGGCATCATTCAAACTGACTGTAAAAGCTTCTGCAAGTATGTGAGGAGGAAAAGATTAGTTAAGACATATGTAACTCTCTTGCAGTAAGAAACAAGAAACGTTAGAATGAAGAACAAATGGATGACAGATGAGTTAAATGCATACTGTGGTTCTGCCTTCAGAAAGGAGGATCCAAAACACCTTGCAAAAATGTTGGGGAACACATGGTTCATTGGGAGAAAGGAACTGAAGTAAAGCAGTATTAGTAGAGAAGTAGCATTGGGGAATTTGATGGGCTCAAAGACCAATAAACCCCCAGCACCTGATAATCTACATCCCAGAAGTGACCCCAGAAATGGTGGAAGCATTTGTGGTCATTTTTCAAGGTACTGTAGACTCAGGGATATTTCATACAGAATGGAGAGTAGCCAATAGAACTCCACTATTTTAAAAAAGGAGGGAGGGAGAAAAGAAGGAATGATAGATCAGTTAGCCTGACATTTGTAGTGGAAAAATGATATCATTTTAAAAGATTTAGTAGTTGAGCACTGAGTAAACAGTGACAGTATTGGACTGAGTTTATGTATTTACAAAAATGAAATTATGCTCGACAAATCCATTGCCATATTTTGAGATTGGAGCCATTAGAATTGATAAGACAACACCAGTGGATGTGGTTTACTTAGACTTTCAGAAGGCGTTTGATAAGATCCCATCAAAGAGATGAACATGTAAAATTAAAGCCTGTCAGATTCAGGGTAGTGTACTGACGTGGACAGAGAACTCGTTGCCAGACAGGAAACAAAGACCAGGAATCAATTAATAGTTTTCTATGTAGTAGTTCATAGGCATTCATAGTGGGGTACCAGAGAGATCTGTGCTTGGGTCCTAGATGTTCACAAATATTTTAATGACTTCGCTGAGGAAACTGAACAATGTTTCCAAGTTTGCAGGCAAGACAAAATTGGGTGGGAGGGTGAACTGTGAGGAGGATGCAAAGATGCTTCAGTGTGAGTTGGACAATATAAATGAGTGGGTAAATGCAAGGCAGATAATGTGGATAAATGTGAGATTATCTACTATGCTGCGAAAAATAGGAAAGCAGATAATTAACTGAATGGTGATAGATTGGGAAAGGATGAGGTGCAAGGTGTACTGTTGTTCTTGTACATCATTCACTGAAAATATGCATGCAGGTGTGGCAGGCAGTGAAGAAAACAAGTGGCATGTGGCCCTTCATTGCAACATTGTACATGGCCTTGGTGAGATCGAACGTGGAACATTGAGTGCAGCCTTGGTCTCCTTATCTGAAGAAAGATGTTCTGGTTATGGAGGGAGTGTGAAGAAGGCATGCCAGACTTGATTGCTTGGTTGGGAGGACTGACATATGATTAGTGACTGGATCGGCTAGGGTTATATTCACTGGAATATGGAAAATTGAGATTGATTTTATAGCAACCTGTAAAATTCTAACTAGATTAGATAGGGTAAATGCAGGAAGGATAATCCTCGTGACCAGGACATTTAGAGTCAGAGTAATAATCTAAGGACACATGGTAAGCCATTTAGGATTGAGACAAGAAGAAATCTATTCTCCCAAAATGTGGTGAACTTGTGGAATTCTCTGCCATTGAAAGCAGTGGAGGTGAAAATATTGAATGGGGATCCAAGATGGCGGTGATCTAGGAGGATCACTTTGCAGAGCACAGCAGTGCAGCACAAGTGGGATAATTTTCTAACCCACCCATACCGGGCCATCGTGATATCCTCGGACTCTAGAAACTTTGTAGAATCCCAGGAAACTGTGAAAATTTGATTTACCTGTGTTTCTGCCGTCCAGACTGCCGAATAAGGGAGGACGAGCCTGCAGGGTCCTCACCAGGCGATTACCCACCAGGCCCTAGTGAACGAGCTCGCGAAATCTCATGAGATGCTGGGTAAGCAAGTAGAGGAGAAGATGGCCCTGATCTCTATCACGCTGCAGAAGCATGAACAGCAGCTGGGAGACCTGAAAATTGAAGCTGATTCCAGTTCCTCCAAAGATAGGATCCAAGCCCTGGTGATGCAGGTCCATAGTTTGCGTGACCAAGTGGATGATCTTGAGAACAGGGGCAGGAGAAAGAATGTTTGGATCATCGGTCTGCCTGAGGGTAAGGAAGGTGAGCGGCTGGCGGATTTGAGGACTGGTTGCTGAAATTCCTGAACTTGGAGGCTAGCATGAGAGGTTTAAGACCAAGAAAGCTCACCTGGTCACGACATGGAGATCAGGTCTGGGTCAACATCCTCGTCCTCTCCTGTTGCGGTTTCGTCACTATAGAAATAAGGAGAGATTTGTGGAAGCTTCCAGAATCCAAGGGAAGGATCCAAAGGCCCTAATTTACGAGTGCTCTAAGATCATGTTCTTCCAGGACTTCTCAGCTACGGTGATCCAGAAAATATTGAATGTTTTGGAGGAGAAATTAGGTACAGTTCTTGGAGATAAAGGGAGAAATGTATGGATAGGGTACTGAATTGGATGATCAGCTATGAACATTTTGAATGCCAGAATAAGCTTGAAAGGCTGAATCGCCTATTTCTATTCCTACCTTCTATGCTTCTATGTTTTCTTTCTCATACTGATCCTACAAACTCCAGTTGGGTCCATGCCCAAAGCTATTAACATAATTGGTAGCAATTGCTGTAGAATACATTTTCCAAATGATTATTAAATAGCATTACTTAGTATTTACAACACAAATGAGCCATTCATCCCAACAGATCCATGATAATATTTATACTCACTTTTGCTTGCTTCTTTGTGTAACACCATTATATTTATGCACATCTTTGAATTAGTGCATTGTCTAAAATGAGCAAATTATATGAGCAATTTTCTGACAAAAATCATTTACTCGCTTGTGCATTGATTCAAATTTTGATATTTTCCAAGAAAGTGATATTTGTGTCCTAGGAATTCTACTTATAAATAAATTAATCTCTTATTTTCATCCTCCTAATCCAGTGTAATTGTCCACATTGTAAGGTGAAAATCTGATGTGGGAGATACATGTGATCTTTGGTATATTACGTACAGGGTTAGTCGTAAGTAGATTAATCATTTTGATTAATTATGCAGAACACCATGAGTTTGAATGCACCATTTTTCTCCTGATCCACTTCTTCACAGATAGCTAAGAGCAAAAGTGTATTGGAATATGAACAGGTATTGGCCACATGGCCCCGCATCAGCTCCACCATTCAATAGGTTCATGTTTGATCTTCCATCTCAGTTCCCACTTTCTTGCCCTAGTTCTAAAATATTTTATTTTAGACTGCATGATAGAATAGGCTGTGGAAATCCTTATAAGAATGTCATTGAGAATTTGGATGTACTTCTAAGTAATATTTTATTCAGGGTTGACTGCTGATGTAATTATTGGCAGAACTGCTTGGTGGGAGTGATGATATGTTTGACGCACGCAGGGTTAATGACTAGCCATACTGATATTTATTCAGCTTCTTTTGTTTTTGGTAATCATTGCAGACAATTGAGTGTTACTACACTCAATATTTGAAGAACAATATTCAATCAAAACAATATTAATGGACAGAAAATAAGGAATCATGTTCAATTTGATGCTAATTAATTATAGTTGTTTACTTTTTAAAAGGGTGCTAATCGCAAGAATTGGGTACGTGGAAGGATTATTAGGTATTACTGGACTAGAAATCCAGAGAGATTCTTTCAAAACCAGCCTAGATGGGGGTGAGAATTTAAATTCAGTTGATGAAATAAATCTGTAATTTAAAAATGCACCTGTAATAGTAACCATGTAACTACTGGATGGTTGTTAAAACCTGTCGAGTTTGCTAATATTATTTTGGGAATAAATTGTCTTCCTGGACCAGTCTTTAGCTCCTCTGAAATGATTTAGGAAGTGACTCAATTGTCAGAAAGGTGGCTCAACATCATCTTTCCAAGGGCAATAAAATGCTGGTGTTGCTAGTGATGCCCAATCTCCGAAATGATCTTTTTAAAAAAATGTTGTAGAAGACTGAACTGAGAAGATCACCAAGACACATTGTAATTTCATGCTATTTGGATATCGCCAGTGAGGTCAGCAATTATTTCCCATCCTAATTGTCCTTGAGGAGATCATAGTAAGCTGATTTTTTGCGCCACAGCAGTTTGTGTCGTGAAGTTCGGGAGGGGTATTCGTAATTTTACTTAGCAATGAAGGAACCTCAATATACTTAAATTCTTTGGTTCATCCCCATTATTTTCTCATTTTCTATTGCTTTCGCATCAGTACATGTCTCAAAAATGTTTGGACCTTGTGTGAAATAAGCTCTTTGAGTGATGAACTAACAAAGCTGGAATTGTTTCCTTTGGAGTGTCAAAGCTCCTCTTATTCTACCTTCTGCAATCAATGGATTGCCTTTCCATTGGTGGCCGTGCCTTCTGTTGGCTAAACCTCAGGTTCTAGATTACCCACTTTGTACTTCTCTGCAACTCTATCTTGCTTACTTCCTTTATGATACCACTTGAAACTAACTTCTTTCATCAAATCTTTGAGGTCACCTGTGTTAATAACCCCTTTTGTGGCTAGTCTCATACTTTGTCTACTAATGTTCCTATGAAGTGCTTTGAGACAATTCATTATGCTAAAGCTACTACACAAGTTTAAGTTGTAGGAAAAGGTGTTTTACACAATTATTAAAATTGAGGGTTTTTGAGAGAGAAATGATTATCTTTGGCTGGAGTGCCATCAGTAACCAGAAGAGACAAATTGAAAATAATTGACAAAACACCAGAGGAACAATGAGAATTAGTTTGTGTATTAAGTTACTAATTGAAATACCTGACTGATACGATCGTAAACGGAGATTAAATGTTACCTTTCAAAAAGAATTTGGATATACATGATAAAAATAAAACTTACAGGGCTATTGGGAGAGAGATGAGAACTTTTGTTTTAAAACATATTCATTCGCATGATGTATCACTGGAAAGACCAGCATTTACTTCTCATCTCAAGTTGCCCTCGAAAGTGATGGCAAATCCCTTCTGAAAATGTACATGTAATCTGTGTGGTAAAGGCCCTTCCACAAATGGAGGGAGTTCATGATTTCAATCTAGCAATGATAAAGCAAACTCAGGTGAATGTGACACTTTGTCAGGATATTGCAAATGTGTGATGTTCTCATGCATCTGCTGTCTTTGTCCTTGTCCAGAGTAGAGTTTGCAGGTCTGGGAGATGCCATGTCAAAGAATTGTTGGTGTACTACTGTAGTAAGTCATGTAGGTGGTACCTAATGTAATCACATTCACCAATGATAGAGAGAGGGAAAATTTGAGATGATGAATGGAATGCCAGTTAAGTGGTTCCTTTGCCTGGATGGTATCAATATTCTTGAATTTTGATGAAGTCACAATCACTGAGACATATAAAAATTATTTTATTCTCGTTATACCTTGTAGATAGTGGAAAGGCTTTGAGGGGCCAGGAGGTGAGTCACTGACCATAAAACACTAATCCTCTGACCTGCTCTTTGAACTGACTTATTTATGTGGCAGGTCCAGTTAGGAACTTTGTATTGAACAATACTATTTCAACTCTATCCAGGAGAGTTTAACAAGAATTTCCATCTTAATCAATAGTGAAAGCTATAACTGGACTTTCAACACTATTATTTTTAACTGTTACTAAATGAGTCAATTATGGTAACTCAAAGAGGGATGAACTTCCCGTTAGTGAGATTATTATCTCATAACTGATTCCTCAGTCTGTGTGTGAATTCCTTCTTTGTACAGTGAAATGATAAAAAAAATCCTGCGTTTTTCATCTCACTTGCGATTGAGATAGATTGGGTGATGTCGCACACTGTTCCCTCTGTGTCTTTTCATCCTTATGTGATGGAATATTTACTTGAAAAGTATCCAGCTTTTTTGAAGATTATCTTAACATTGGCTTTGCAGTTTGATTTGCAGCAATTTCACTACAATTTATCCCACTAAGTATTTTTAACTGTCTATTTGGCACTTAGGGCATTATAAAAACTTCATTTTGATGGAAAGTTGAAATTCTGTCAGTTACTCTCGCCTGAACTCCTTTTTGTTGCAATTACAGGAGGTGGTAGCAGGTAAGATGGAAAGACGAGAATTACTTTGGGGATTCCAAATGGCTTTCATGCACTAGAAAAGAAGAAGCAATTTGAGAAGAAACTATCTCCAAGTGCAGGGGAATAACAGAGGGTACATTAACGAACTCTTCTGGTATCCTTGGGACTGAATGTGGTTCCAGGCATGTCTGAGTAAACCTATTATTATTACTGCAAAAGAAAGGCAGTGAATGAACTATACCACCTGCTCCAGGCTGATCGATAGCCCACCTTCATAAATGTAGTGGTTTCCCAGTAGCTATGAATGTCACAACAGCTTTCACTTTTTCATTATACAGGATATTTCCATGCCACATCAGTGCAGAGATGCATCAAACAAGTGATAAATGCCAGGTTTACCAGTGAGGGAAATTTCAGCTGTTTCCAAAGGAGAAGAATCCATTAGATGTCGAGTACATAGATCTTTTTAAAATAGCCGGGCACTATTTGTGGATCCAGTGAAGCCACTAGGGATCAATTTGACAATCCAATAAGCCAGAAGGTTCTCCTAAACAATGCTTATAAACAGTGTTCATATAAACACTCTAAATATGAAGGCAATTTTGCATGTGAATACCATTATCCAAAGAATAACATGACTGATATATTCTGCAATGTGACCTATCATCAACTCTTCCACAGTTTGAACAGTTGGCTTTTTACAGGATAACACTATCCTCTTAAAGCTAGTGAAAAACCTGCATATAATTATAATACATTGAGAACCACACCATCACCAACCTTTATGTGGAGTCCAGCATTAAGCACTGAACCAATAGTATTTAGCAAATTGGAACAAAAACTAATGTGGAGTTCAAATAGAGATCAGCTGGTGTCTAATTGAATGGCAGGGTAGTCTTGACAGACTGAGTGACTTGATCTTATTTTCATTCTTTATTGGACTATGACCATCACTGGCAAAACCTGTATTTGTTGCCAGACCCAAATTGCCACAAAAGGATGGCAAGAGAGGCCATTTCAGGGATTTGTGAAGTATGAATAATAATATTGCTATGGTTCTGCCGTCACATGAAGGCCAGAGCAGGTAAGAATGAGTGAATTCCTTTCCTGAAGAGAACAAGATTGGCTTTTACATTATTTGATGATAGTTGTCATTGTCCCCATTCCTGGGAGCCAAATTTTTATAGTTCAAGATATATTGACCAAATTTAAAGTCTACCAACTGCATGGTGAAATTTTAATTCACAGCAGCTAGGTCTCTGATTGCCAGCCAAGTGACTTTACCATGTCACTGCCTCCCCTATTTTTGTTCCTAACATGTTCTGGGTTGGATTTTCCTCTTCGTGTTGGCACCCTTGAGTCAAGATATTGCCCAGCTTACACCTGCTGATTATATTTGTCAGATGTTTAGCTGTGTGCCAAGAATGGATAATGTGTTCAGCCCTATGGGTAACTTTTATACAGTTGCAAAACAAAAGGTCCTAACTTTGTTTGATTGCTTTAAAGTTGTAATAAGTTTTTTTTGAGTTTTCGTTACCTGTTTGTCTTTTTGGACAATATTAGATGATTAATATCAATTAATTGCAGGGACTGTTGTGGGAGTACCCTTACCTTTGAACTAGGAGGGCAGGATTCAAGTCCCACCTGTTCCAGAGTAGTATGGTAATACCTCTAAACAGGTTGAATGAGAAAATGGGTTTCAGGAATTAATTGTTTTTATATAATGAATGATTGTGTTTGATAGACAGTTTGAGGAATCTGTAAGAGCAGTTTTTTTTCCAAAACAGATTTTCAAAGCGTGCTGGCTTATTTTGTCAGTTTTAGGACTGTAAGTAGTGGATACTGAAGGATAGGTATAGAGATGCTTAGGGGCATGGGAGGTAAATGAGAGAAGTGGAACAGCTATGGAGATGGGAAGGGGAATATGAGGAGTATTGGCAAGATCTTTTAAACTTACCTAGCGAGAGATTCCTGATTCTGCAATAGACCTCCCATTAGGTTCACAGCCTGATCTATCTTGAAGAGCTCCCATGGCCAACAGGAAACTACCCATTTTGGAAAAGGAAACTTGAATTTCCGGCAGGGATTCAAATTGCTATTTTGATTGTGCCATGTTCCTCAACATGGACAGGCAGTGGAATGGAATTGCAGCTTTGAAACTGCAGTCCTCCACACCTGATGTTTTATTTCCTTGACATGGCTTTGCTTAGTGGAACATCTAGTCCTCTGAGTTTGAAATGTTTGGAAAGGTTCTTGTATTTCCAAGGTACAAGTTGGAAGTGTGTTAGCATGCAAGTTGTAGAGAATGACCAAATACTTGATCTCATTCTGACAGGATTACTTCAGACTAATTCAGGATACCGAGCCTGGTCATGCTTCTTCCACACATGTGTAACTGGATAACCTAGCATCTTTTCATGTTTGTTAAGTCAAGACAATAATTCTCACTTATACATAAAATAAAAGCTTTTAACTCCCTCTAAGTGTTAGTTTTCAACTCTTTCTCAGTTTGTATTTTGGTTTGAGTCCCTGTAATGTTACCTGCCCATTTGATAGAATTGAATGACAATATTATATTTGTCATTCCTGACGAAGGGCTCCTGCCTGAAACGTCGATTCGCCTGGTCCTCAGATGTTGCCTGACCTGCTATGCATTTCCAGCACCACTGTAATCTTGACTCTAATCTCCAGCATCAGTAGTTCTCACTTTCGCCTAGTATTACATTTGCACCAATTAGGAGCAGGGCTAGGGCCATCAAGTCTGCTCTGCTTTCTAATAAGATCAGGCTGATCTGATTAAAAATATGAACAGGAATATTGATCCCTTCAGTTTGCTCTGTCATTCAATGCAATCTGCCTGATTTATCAAATTTTAGTTTGCCCTGGAACAATTTGAACCCATGTTACTGGAACATGCCTCGGGGTTCTGGGTTACCAAGTTAGTGATATTACCACTAGACCATTGTCTCCCCTTGTTCCACATTTCATCCAAACCCCAAATTGCTCTTAACCTCTTGCTTCACAGTCAAAGAAATAAAGAATTTCTTTTCAGGTTACTTCACAAGGCAGGCATCTGAAGTCTAATGTCAACAACAGCAGTAATTTCTTGTGTATTGTTCATGATTTGAAATGTGACTTTGAAATGCTTGTCACGTTACATCTGTTTTCTCAGGCTGAAGAATATGTGGTTGTGTCATATTTGTAGGCTGTTATACTGGAAGCTCTTTGAGAGCTATGTAACATTTTTCACAAATGAATAGATTAAAAACACAAATGATGGAGAGGTAGCTAAAAAATACGTTTTGTTTCCTGAATTTGAAACAAAAAATTGTATGCAGTTCCAAATAACACACTACTTAACAGGGAAAACTGTTAGGTTCAGTTTGGTGAAATTTCTTCATGCTGGAACGAGTTTCAAACGAATTGTTCTATCTGCATGACATAACCCAAACGAAAGCTACTCCCAGAGGGAACGCTTGATTGTAGCAAAGTTATGAAGGAGCAATTAAGTGGTTCAATTCATTTTTATGAAGTGGGGAATTAAAATATGTTGTATCCATAAATCATGTGGAAAATCGTGACCTAATTAAAGCCTTTTCAACTGAAGGAATTGCTGGAATACTTGCAGTTAGAACTTTCCAGCAATAATAGCTGATGTGCAGAATTCTCAAAACTGTACATAGCTTGCCAGTTGTCAATCGTACCTGTACATACTGAGATAGCAGTCCTGGTAATGTTAGCGAGAACTCTAAGCAAAAATAAAACAAAGCTACTAATTTTAATTCAGAGGAGGCAGTGGCCTAGTGGTATTATCAGTGGGCTACTAATCCAAGAACCAAGGTTCAAATCCCACCATGACAGACAGTGGAATTTGAGTTTGCTTTTAAAAGCAAAGTTGGGATTAAAAGTCTAATGATATCCATGAATTAATTGCCGATTGTCAGGGAAAATACCCATCTGGTTTACTAATGCTGCTTAGGGAAGGAAATTTGCCAGCCTTACCCAGTCTGGCCTTCAGATCCACAGCAAGGTAGTTACATTATGGGCATTAAATACTGGCCTGACTAGTGATGTCCATATGCTGTGAATGAATAAAAATCAAAATTCTGGAAATATGAAACTGAGAAAAAACTGATAACAGTCAATAGATTCATCAATATCTGTTGGGAGAACAGATTAATTATTTCTAATAAAACTGAAAATGCTGGAAATATTCAGCAGGCCACGGAGGTCATTGGTGTGAAACATTAATTCTGTTTCTTTGTCTGCAAATTCTCCTTAAGCTGTTTAGTATTGCTATCATCTTCTGTTTTTAATTCTGGCTTCCAGCAGTCATTTTAGTCTTCTGTAGGCCAATTAACATTTTAGTTACAGATCGTTCCAAAGAACTTTAAAAATCCAAAGAAGAATCTACTTCTGAAACATTAACTTCTATGTTCTTGCCACAGATATTGATTGTAGACAAGCAGGAGGCTAAAAGAACACAGCAAGCCAGGCAGCATCAAGAGGTGAAGATAACGATGTTTCAAGTATAACCCTTCTTCAGGAATGAAGGTGGGAGTATGGGCAACTGCCTACCCCCACCTCCATTCCTGAAGAAGTGTTATACCCAAAACATTGACTTCTCCATCTCCTGATACTGCCTGGCTTGCTGTGTTAGAACATAGAACAGTACAGCAAGTACAAGCCCTTCAGCCCTTGATGTTGTGCCAGCCTTTTATCCTACTCTAAGATCAGACTAACCTACATACCCTTCATTGTACTAGCTTGCATGTGCCTATCCAGGAGTTGCTTAAATGTCCCTAATGTATCTGACTCTATTACTACTGCTGACAGTGCATTCCATACACCCACCACTCTAAGTAAAGAACCTATCTCTGACATCTCCCCTAAACCTGCCTCCAAGTACCTTAAAATTATGGTCCCTTGTGATAGGCATTTTTGCCATGGGAAAAAGTCTGTGGCTATCCACTTTATCTATGCCTCTCAATATCTTTTACACCTTTATCATGTTACCTCTCATCCTTCTTTGCTCCAGTGAGAAAAGCCCTAGACCCGTCAACCTTTCTTCATAAGACATGCCCTCCAGTCCAGGCAGCATCCTGGTAAGTCTCCTCTGCATCCTTCCTAATGTTTCCACATCTTTCCTATAATGAGGCCACCAGAACTGAACACTATATTCCAAGTGTGGTCTAACTGGGGCCCTATAGAGCTGCAGCATAACCTCGCGGCTCTTAAACTCAATCCCTCTGCTAATGAAAGCCAACCTTGTTCTTGTCAGCCTTCTTCCAGCCTCCTGCTTGTCCACTTTGGATTCCAGCATCTGCAGTTATATTTTTATCTCTGACAGATACTGGTTGACCTGCTGATGTTTCGAGTTAGTTCTGTCCTTGTTAGAGAAAAATATGTTCTTCAAATGATTAACATACACATTAGGTAAATCTGGAGTTTTTTAGTCACTAAACATCAAATGATTTTCATCATGGTGCAGAGGCACTGGTTAAGTGCCTCCAAAATTGATTGGATGGCTTATACATTGGTTAACTCCAGACTCCATTCGGAGGTAATAAATGAGTGTCAAAGCATCCTGTGTTTCGGTGCTATGATGTTTATGAACACATTCTGTGCCAAATGGTACAGAATTTTGCAGTTAGCTGGACAAATTACAATTATGTTTCACAGTGTGTTTTCATGTCGACATGCTGGAATTACCGTTGAGCACAGAACTAAGTAGATGAGTGGAAATATTAAAAGCCTGGTGATCACTGTCTTAACATAGTGCATAATAAGCTCAATAAAATACAACCACTGGCTAGCACTACACAAATGAACAAGCATGGGTCAAAAATAAAACCAAAAAGATTTGCAAACATTCAGCACATGTGGCAGTAAGTTTTCTCTCTCTCTCCCTGAAATTATGGTTTGAGATAAATGTGACACTTTTGAAGATTTTCTGCATCCATAGTATTTCATTTTATATATGCTTTAGTTCAAAACTGTTCAGTGTCAGAACAGGTGAAGAGAAGGACTGCCCACTCAAGGTAAATTAACTTTGGTCGATTAATTAAATAATCAATCATAGTATAGCACTATAAGACTCACCATGAACTGTAAAGTACTTTTACTGTCTCACTGAAGACCGTGCAAACTTAATATGATCCGGGCTGTTTGGTATTGACCTGCTTGTGCTTCATAATAAAGCACACTGTCCAGGTACAATATCAGACTGACTTAGTTACCAAGGAGACCCAATTAATTGTGCAATGTGACATTTCCTTTAGGAATTCTGTGACACTTCAGACTTATTGAGGTAGGAAGAAAGGCAGGTGCAATTGTACAAGAAACATTGTCACCCATGAACAATACATTAAACCTGGTTTTGTCTGCAGATATCTGCCTTCGTTGTCCATGCTTTACATGGCAGACTGTCATTGAATTTCCTCAGAAATAACATCATCAATGGTCAGCACTGTAAAAGTGAAGGTAATGAGAGCATTATAATTTTGTGCTCTTGGATCCTCCCAAGCCATCACTGATGATATTTGTCAGATTATTCGTTTTTTGTGCACTGATGCATTAAAAAGAAACAAAAATTTGCTTTGCAAGCAAAAGTGTTTTTTTCAACCAATGGAAGGAGTCCAGCATTTTTAACCAAGTGACAGATTTTACAGAAGTGCAGGCTCTTGTTAACAACATAGATGTGGCCATCTGCTCCTCTAACAACATTTTTGTAGCTTAAAACAGTAAACAGCATTCCATTGAATGACTACATTCTATTCACGTGCAGGTAACTGAGGACAAGATTAATTTATACAAGCTACAGTGCACAAAAACTACTTGTGATATTTGTAATTTTATCTGTCAGGCACAAATTTCTTCCTGCACCATTATAGGTATTGAAGAAGCTTAGATATATAGAATTATGCTGAGGCTGCAAGACATTTGAAGCACAGTATTTATGGCTTACATACAATGACCATAGACTTAATTAATGGTGGCAAGTACGATTTATTGTGGCAACACAGATCAGAAAGCAATTTATTTCGAATCTGCTCCCTTAGCCATGGACATTGTTAGAAAAACATCAATTCAATAAGATACCAGATTTCATTCTTAAACAACATGGCAGAGAAAAGTTTTCTCTCTGTTGTGAATATTCATGTTTCTTAGAAACCTGCCAGTAAAATATTGCAAGTATATTCATGAGAAAGGGATTTTCTGGCAACATTATCTTGTCTATTTTCATTGGTCACATGGTTGATTTATTATAAATGGTTTGGAAATCTGCTGGTCTAAGGATATCCTCCTCTACTCAGTCCTGTTCCTTACTGCACAAATGCAAGTATGCAGGAAATATTCATGAGATTGTCATGATCTAACCCTGTTGAATCAGCTGTTGACTGGAATGCTGTAGTTTTGCTACAATGTCATTTCATTAAAATTGCAGAATTGCCTTTTCTATATAAAAGGTGATGATTTCTAGTCTTTTGGAAGCAAAAATCTGACTGCAGAAAATTCCTGACTGTGTCCAGTGTCCAATCTATTCATGAAATAAATAGAATAAGCCATTAAAAAAGTGGACAGAGCAGGTCAGGAAAACATTGTTCCCATTGATGGAGGAATCAAATAAAAGGCACAAATATAGTGTAATGTAGCAAAAGAGGCAGTGCAAACATGAAAAAAAACATTTCTAAGTAGCAAGTGTTAAGACTGGGAATGCAGTTCCTGACAATATGGTGGATGCAGGATTAAGCAAGACATTCAAGAGGAAATTGGATTATTATTTGAAAAGGAAGAATATATGTGTTTACATGATACAAAGGGGAAGTAGAACTAGATTACCTTTTACTAACAAATCAGTGTACTGATGACTAGGACACATCAGGTGAAAACTGAAGCATCCACTTTGACTGGATGCAGTATATCAATGTCCAAGTCATAGAATCCCTACAGTGCAGAAACAAGTCCTTCAGCCCACACCGACCCTCCAAAGAGTAACTCACCCAGACCCATTACCCCTGACAAATGCACCTCATCTATACATTTCTGAACACAGAAGGCCAATTCATCTTACCTGCACATCGTTGGATTGTGGGAGGAAGCCAGAGCACACCCCACAGACACGGGGAGAATATACAAACTCCACACAGACAGTCACCTGCGGCTAGAATCGAACCCAAGTCCATGGCACTGTGAGGCAGTAGTGCTAACCATAGAGCCACTATGACCTTTACAAAGGAAAAAAATTAGTGGAATAGTTATGAGACTCTTTGAATTATATCAATTTCTGAAGTTTTTATGTGAGTGTCAAACAATTTAAAGTCTGGATATAATAATTTTTCTTTTTCTAGCTTTGTCAGTTTAGGTGACTTAGTTTGCATCAAAAGATCTTTGAACCATATTATCTTCCTGCACAACTACAAAATTAACTTGAGTTCATATGAATCCGTTCATCTGGAGGTAGGTTTTCTGAAGAAACATTTATCTGAGTAAAGGATTGTCATTTTTATAGTGCGTTTCTTCAAATTTACTGGTTTTTCTTCTTTAAACTCAAATAAATATAATTTACTATTCCTGTTGTAGATGGTGTGTTTGAACCTTTGGATAACTAGTGATATTACAGTCAGAAGGAGTAGGATTTTGGTGCCACTGCAGACCATTCTGGAAATTGAAAACCAGTTAACCATCTTGTGAGTCGATGTAACTTCATGCATAATAATGCTCAACTTCATGAAAACATGTCTGTCAGTGTTGAACAGTAACCTTTGGAGGTTTGAAACCTCCTGCAGCTCTCACAGTTTCACAGTTTCACAGATGTTTGTCAGGAAAACAAAAATTTGCAGAGTCCATCGAACATGATTTTTGTATTTTGGTTTCATGCTCTGTATTGTGCAGATCATTAAATCCTGCAGAAACATTCTAATGCTTGCACCTGGCCCACACCCTGCCCTGCAATGTTGAGTTCTCCAAGAGTGGTGTTTATAATGGGATGGTATTTATAATGGGATGGCATTTATAATGGGATTAATTTGTTGTTCTATGAATTAAACTTTGAAAACCACAGAAGGATCAGCTTATTTTTCAATGGATGCACAGAATTTTCTATTCTTTTCAACCTCATGGGCAATGGAGAGAAATGTGGAAAAATACACCAAAAATGAAAAAAAAATCAAAGTCTTGACTTTGAGAAGAAAAATTCCACGTTGCATTTGAAATGGCAAGTTCAGAATCATGCTAATAATGTCAACCTTATTACCCTGTATTCATGTCTCATTATTAGTCCAACTTGCCTCATTTCTACGCAGCTGAAAATGTGTTGCTGGAAAAGCGCAGCAGGTCAGGCAGCATCCAGGGAACAGGAGAATCGACGTTTCGGGCATAAGCCCTTCTTCAGGAAAGCCATTCCTGAAGAAGGGCTTATGCCCGAAATGTCGATTCTCCTGTTCCCTGGATGCTGCCTGACCTGCTGTGCTTTTCCAGCAACACATTTTCAGCTCTGATCTCCAGCATCTGCAGACCTCACTTTCTCCTCATTTCTACGCAGCTTCAAATTCTTTCCTACTTGTCCTAAAGTTCAATCCCCAGTGCAGAAATGTGTTCAGCAGCTGGCAGCAGTTTGCTATTTGCTTCTTTAGACCTTCATGCAAATCTGTCATCATCACAACATCCCTTCATGCTCCATCGACACTATACTCTTCCACCCTCCCTCTAACAAGATGGTGTGACAAGACAACCACCTGATGAAGGAGCAGCACTCTGAAAGCTAGTGCTTTCAAATAAACCTGTTGAACTATAATCTGGTGTTGTGTTATTTTTAACTTTGTACACCCCAGGTCAACACTAGTATCTCCAAATCTAACAAGATGGGGTTGGCAAACCACCAGGCTCATCACTTCAGCCTGCCTGCTTTTGGGTCAATACAGCACTTCAGGACTTCAAATTAACCTCAAGGACACTTTACGCAGTGCATATTTCTGCAAGATCATTTTGTGAGCAGGAATGCGTGTATCATGTGCAGCAACACAAGATGGATCTTATAGCTCTTTACTTCATTTCTTAGGAATTAATCACATTTCATTTAGTTGGAAGCTGCCAGCCTTGGGCTTGCAAATGGGAATGGGCTTAAGTGTATAGATAGAATCAGGCAGCTTGACATGGTTTGGAGGATTGGACATGTTTTGCCTTACAGCACTGTGCTATGTAAGTATCACATACAGCATGTACCAGCAGTTTACACAGCAAACACACTGTATGCACTTCAACCAAATAGTACTGCGTGAAACTCAGAGGAGATCAGTCCTTAATGAGGTTTAGAGGGACTTTAGTCAGTCAATGGGTACTGCTGCAATCAGTCAGTGGGATTTTGCCATTCCAGTTCTGACCATGGTCAAGTAAGGCACCTGGTTGTACCAGAGGATCTGTGTCCTTGGATTCCAGGAATTGGGCCATAGTCAGTCATGCAAATTAATTGAAATCAGTTTGGGGGTTACAGGTACATGAATTAGGGTGCTGTGAAGATATCAATCCAGTGAATTGACTAATCTTTTTCTTCAATGAGACAAAAGGATGGATTGAGTATGATGATAGTGGACAGAAAAACAGTTAGTGATGATGAAGGCAGAGAAGAGGTGGTGAGGTTTCCCCAGTGAGTGAGTAGGAAATGCAGAAGGCAGAAGGATGAGTTTTTTGGGAGCATGAGGTGGGAGATGGCCACTGAGTAGACATAATGCATGCAATAGTGTGAGTTGTAGTTCATAAGTCATGATTGTATGTGTGTGCACTGGCAGAGTTAGAGTGAATAATGGCCCTGTGAGTATGAGGTAGTAGAAATGCAATAGTGCATTTCCCCATGCAGAAGACAGAAATCATTATTATTCTTCCTTCAAAGCTGTGTTTCACTCGGGAAACTGCACATACCCAGGCTTGTTATCTCAGTCCATGCTGATGTGCCCGATAACCTTGTCTCCCTTGTACTGCTGTCCTCTCTGTCATCTTGTCCACTGAACCTCAAACTGAGCAGCTAAATCCTTGGAGATGATGGTGCAGGACCACAGTATGAAGTGCAGTTCCTGGCTTGCATCATCTGAAGTGTTGTGCAACTGGACTTTAATTATGATGTCAGTGACGGTAACATTGTAAAATCCCAGTGGTGTTGAGAACCTTTACTTCTCCTGCCACATGATCAGTTGCAGCATTAATGAGATAACAATCAGAGAATTACATACAAAAGGTTGAGATGGATCATTGTGCCAAGAATCTCATGTAATGAGCTACTTTCCCTACAATTGGGAAAATATAGTTCTGAGTCATGAATTGAATGGTACCAATCCTCAACTTAGGCATTCACCTATATAGCACATCTGGGTTGACAATATTGTATTGACACTATTGACTTTTCTGCCATTGTAAATATTTTGGAATGAATACCTCAAACTATTGATCTTTAAATGGTGAAGATTTGTGGCTTTTTAAGCATGACCTAATTAATTTATTGAAAGATTTTCTTCAAGTTCCCAGTGGAGTAACAAATGTTAGACAAATTGCTGTCCAAAGATCAGTTAATCTATACATGTCCCATCAATTAATTATCCAGCTTTGTTTCCAAGCATTTTGTCATGTAAAATCACCAGGAGAAGACGTTTTCTATCGGAAGTCATCACTAACTTCCTTAGTGATTTCATATGAACATATTCAGTGAGATGTATATTTAAAAATAAATAATACATGAAATTTGAAGTTTGAAGAAAGTGACTCTTAATCAAGAACTTGGAAGGAAATTTACAACATGGGAAGGTGGTGACATCATAATAACATGACTGGATGACTGGACTAGTAAACCAGAATGCTAGACCACTGCTCCGGGATATGGGTTTGAATCCCCACCATGAAAGATGGTGAGATTTGAATTTAAGAAATATCAGGAATAGAAAAATTATACAATGGTGATCATGTAGTGATAGTCAGCTGTTATAAACACCCATTTGATTCACTAATGTCCTTCCTTGCGGGAAGATACTGTAGCCCTTACCTGGTGTGATCAGCATGTGACTCCAGATGTGTAGCAAAGCAGTTGACTGTTCACAGCCCTTTGGTCAATTAGGGATGAACAATTAATTGAAGGCTTAGCCAGTGAAGCACAAATCCCATGAACAAAAAAAAATCTCTTCTTAGGAAAAAGGCGAGGAATATTGCACCCATTATTTGCTACAATATAACTTGCATAAATCTGACAGTATTGTCTAACTTTAAATTCCACATTGACTAAGTAGCATTAAGTTTATTGCAGTTGGAGGACAGTATCTCGATTCTATAAAATGGTACATATGAATATAAATTCCAGTACAAGCTATTCCAGGAATTGAGTGAATTTAAAACCCCCCAGTACTAACCCTTTAACTGCCAAATACTCATTTTTGTTGGTTTCATTTACTAAGAGGTGGATCCTGAACACATTCTCATTTTTGAGTGCACATTAATACTGTTAATGTAACCCAAATATTGTTCTTGTTCAAAAGTTATTTAAGCATTTTTGCTTAATTCTATTTCTATCCAGATTCTTACATGACTCTACTTATGAAGACTTTTCTCCTCAAAATAATACTAACTGCTTTTGCACTGAGCAAATTCCATATAATCACTCCAGAAAAGAAAGTACCTGCTCATCTCATGTCAAAGTTATAGAATTTTTAACCTTATGCATGAATCCTCAGTTTTAGTGCTGTTTACTTTAGCATTTGATTTATTTTTAATTGCTGTTTCTTTTCAGCTCATTTTCTTTCCCATCTCCTCTACAGTCTTTATAAAGCTCCCTAGACAATTGTTCTGTGGAACTCTAACAAAGTAGAGTCTTTAGAAAAATTAACTTTGTTTCTTTCTTCACAGATGCTACCAGCACATTTTGGTTTTATCTTGCCTTAACATCCCTTTTGAAAGATGTAATCTCCGATAATGCAGTAAACTGAAGTGTCAGCTGAGAATTTGTGCTAACATCTCTGGATAACCTATTTGCTCCACCCTCCCCTTCAAACTATCACGATCACCCCACAGTCTACACCTGCATCAACCTACTGCCTATTTAGCGACCTCCCCCCACCTCACTCCCACCAACCTATTTATCTCTCAGCCACTTCGCCCCCCACTCCCCGTCACATCCTGATGAACGGCCTATGCCTGAAACGTCGATTCTCCTGCTCCTTGGATGCTGCCTGAGCTGCTGTGCTTTTCCAGCAGCACACTCTCAACTCTGATCACCAGCATCTGCATTCCTCACTTTCTCCTAGTCTCTGGATAATCTCCTAACTCAGGTGTGAGTTAGTGTTGAACACTTTTACGTTTGTTGAGTAGACTTCTACCTCTTGATGGCGAAGACCTGAACAGTCTCAATTTTGTTGACCTATGTCATGTTATATTTGGATGGCCTATTGCTACTTCAGTTCCATATGAAGTGAAGGGAAAAGAAGTGTTGCATCAGGTCATTTAGATCCTTCTTTTAGTACAATTTTTGGATCCTATGTCTAACTTAATTACCAATTTCTTATACTTAGATCACAAAAAAATTAGGAATGATACAATATTTTTTGACTAATACAATTTATGAAATGCTGATGTAGCAAACAAACATGATACCTATCTGGATCTGGTTTCATTATAACACCCTTCTGATCCTATAACTGGAAACAAAGCTTCTCTAAGAAAAAATATCAAGGATATAAGAAAACCTTATTAAGTTTCCGCTAATAGACAAGAAAAATGTTATGCTTCTATATTGCCTGCCCCCTCTTTGTGTTAGATCATTTATTTGTATAGCCTGAAATCTTTCTTAAAATCCCCAAATCATTCTTTCCAATTCTGTAGACAGGAACATTCCTGTTGGAAAATTCAGTTGTAAATATAGTAATAGTATTATAATAATTTGAAATTATACCATGTTATATAGTTCAGGTAATAACAAGGCTATTGACTTTTATAATTATTATGGATTAACATTAACATAGGGTGGTGTGGTGGCTCAGTAGTTAGCACTGCTGCCTCACAGCTCCAGGGACCCGGGTTAGATTCCAGCCTCGGTCGATTGTCTGCGTGGAGTTTGCACATTCTCCCCGTATCTGCGTGGGTTACCTCTGGGTGCTCACGTTTCCTCCCACAATCCAAAAGATGTGCAGGTCAGGTCAGGTGAATTGAACATGCTAAATTGCCCCTCGTGTTTGGTGCATTAGTCAGGGGTAAATTCAGGGTAAGGGAATGAGTGGGTTACTATTCGGAGGGGCGGTGTGGATTTGTTAGGCCGAAGGGCCTGCTTCCATACTGTAGGGAATCTAATCCAAAAAAAAGTTCCACCATTCAAACATTACTACTATAAAATGTGAAGTTCAAAAAGTTCCTGACTGATTTGCTCTGCTCCTATGGAAGCCATGCCACATCAATACTTTATCCAGAGATTCAGGGAGAATATGACATTGTGGTATGTATCCACTAGATACCCAATACACACACTACAAGAAAGCGTTTGTTTGTGATTTCAAATTTAAATGGAGGTTTCACTTCTCTGCATTTGATTATGTTCAATTACACATTCTAACTCTTAGAATGTCATAGAAAGGATTCTTCAAACTGATTGGTGAAAGAGACATGCAGTTGTTTGCCCTGCTTTATACACATCCAATATTTCCTTTAGAGGACACTTAGATGATTTTCTAATTACTTCACATTACCACACTTAATTCATTTGACAGCTGCAAGCCTAATGAGAGGTTAGCATCATTCATTCTCCGTGCCGATATTGCTTTATTATGAGTGAAAGATTCGCCTTCTATTTTTATCTTTTTGCAGGAGATTATGTTGTGATGTCTGTGTACTTCGATCTTAGCAGACGAATGGGCTACTTCACTATCCAGACCTATATCCCTTGCACATTGACGGTTGTTTTATCCTGGGTATCATTTTGGATCAATAAGGATGCAGTACCAGCCAGAACATCATTAGGTAATTACATCATATGAACTATATTGCTTTCTGACAAAACAATAACAGTTTTCACCTCTTCTAATTGTTCCTTTAAAAATAAATATACAGGGGAGGAATTATTGTATGTTGCACTGCTTCTCATTACACTGTATCATGTTTATTCTGTGCAGGCAGGCTATGCCACAGATCAATACTTGCACAATGCTTCATTAATGTCAATGAAGAAGAATAGTACATATCCATGCAGTGCATATGTGGAGACTCATGACTGAACATTTATTTATAATGTATAAGAATAACATAGCTATTTAGGCAGTTCTGAACAATTACAACAAATGCATTAAACTCTGAATATTGGCCACTATTTTAAATGTATAATATGCAAAGGCAGTAAAGATCAAAATCAAATGAATTGTGGATGCTGTAAATCAGAAACAAAAATAGAAATTGCTGGAAATGCTCAAGTAGGTCTGGCAGCGTCTGTGGAGAGAAATCAGAGTTAATGTTTCAGGTCAAGTGACTCTACCTCACCAAAGGAAGTGTATTTTTCAGTACTAAGCTTTAATTTCAGGAGTAAAATTTCATGGCACAGCAATCTAACATATGATAATTGTGTGATTTTTCTCTGATTCTTGTCAATCACCTGTGATTTTCTTTTACCTATTCAGGAGGATTTGGGTGTTGCTGACTGTGCCAACATTAATTGTCCATCCCTTATTGCTGATAGATAAAGTGATGGTGAACTGCCTTATACTGCAGTCTTTGTGGTATAGGCACAGTGACTATGCTGATATGAGGGAAGGAAATTCCAAGGTTTGGATCCAGTGACACGGAAGGAATTGCAATGTAGTTCCACGTCAGAATGGTATATGATTTGCAGGGGAACTTAAAACTGGTGATATATTTGATGCCCTCCGAGGTGATAGAGGTCACAGGTTTTGAAGGTACTATCTAAGGAGCTTTGGTGATTCATGGGAGTGCATCTTGTATATAAATGCTACAATGCATTTATTATGGAGGGAATGAATGTTGAAGGTGTTAGATGTGGAACCAATCCATGAGGCTGCTTTATCCTGAATGATGTCAAGCTTCTTGAGTTATTGCAACTGCAAGTGTGATATGTTCTGTCACACTCCTGACTCAAGCCTTGCTGATGGTGGATAGGTTTGAGGATTCAGTAGTTGAGTTACTAGTCACAGAACTAAAAGCCTTTGACTTGCTTTTGTCGCCACAATGTTTATATGGCTGGTCCAGTTTCTGGCCAACGGTAACACATCCAAGGTTTCTGTTGAGGCCATGCTCATGGGTAACAAACTTGGCTATCAGCCTCTGCTCAGCGACTCTGCTTTGTTGCATATCCTGAAGTCAGCCTTGGAGGACAGTCACCTGAAGATCTGAGGCCAAATGTCCCTGAATGCTGAAGTGTTCCCTGACTGGAAGGGGACATCCCTGTCTGGCGATTATTGTGTGGTATCTATTCATTCACTGTCACAGTGTTTGCTCGGTCTCGCCATGGGCATCCTTCCCTGCAGCATATGAGATAAACAACTTTGGCCGAGTCATATGAGTACCTGCCGCGAAGATGGTGGGCAGTGTCCCCACGTGTATCCATGTCGACACTCTGACTTGTCTTACATGATTGCCATGACAGGGTTGTACAGTGTTGTGGTCAATATTGTCCTGATGTCTGGGTAGTTAGCTGCGAACAATGGTTTGTTTAAAGTTTGGTGGATGTTCAAAGGTGAGAAGTGGAGGCATAAGGAAGGTCTTGGCGAGGTGGTCATCCTCATCGATAATGTGTTGCAGGCTGTGAAGAACATGATGTAGTTTCTCCACTCCCAGGAAGTACTGGGCAATGAAGGGTCCCTATCTGTTGCATCCCTTGTCTGTCTCCTGAGGAAGTCATTACAATTTCTCGCTGTGGCACGTCGGAACTGGCAATCGATGAGTTGAGCATATAATGCTCAACTCATCGATCTCCAGTTCCAACATGCCATAGTGTGAGCCTTCCTTTATTCAACAGTGCTGAATACCCTGGTTCACTTGGCTGCAGCTCTTTGAGCTTGTGTCTCTGATTATGTTGGTGTTGGGATTTCCTTCATCTTCTCCTCTTTCCCTCCACCTTTACCACAGCAAAACTCGTGCAGCTACTGGATTAAGTTACTCAAACACCTGGCACGAAAGTACGGATCTGTGAAGAAATATCAGGACAGCAATGTTTGTTTTCTGTTTGAAATCCTGACACAGTCAGGTTATCGTATGGGTTTTGACAGGCTTCTCAGAGGTTGACCACAGACCTGCCCGACAGCCACATTTGCGTGGTGAAATGCATCCTCCAGAACCCATGCCTGGATTTCCACTTTCTCATCTGCCATTTACAAGATCTTTGTAGCCTTGTTCTTTACATTGTTTTGTGCATGGAAAACAATCAGTTCAATCAGATTCTTGCTGCTCTTCATTGTTTCCTGAAGTACAGCCCTACAACCTTGGAATCTATAGCTTACATAACAATTTTATCACTATGTCTTTAGCATTCAGACACATCGGCTGTGAATGCGCCTGTGTAGCTGCATGTGAAATACTTCCTTACCCCTTGCCCCCATCCACCAACCATCAAAACCACTATTTGTGATTCCTAAATGCCATTCTTCTCAGAGTTAAATGATTCATGGCATGTGGATGGGCTGTTATGGTTAGGAGTTGATGGATCCAATTCATCTTTATTTTGTACTGAATGCTCCCTTTCAGGTTTAGGCCTTAACCAAGCACGTGGTATTTTTCAATTTCCATGTCAATTCCCTCTGTTGTTTGTGCAGGAACAAGTGCAAACAGGTCTCAGTTTGTACTGTGCGTGCTCTGCATGGCCATTTTATATTAGGCGATTTTGCAGAAAGGTAGTGCTTGTTAAATTTTCACATGATTTGTTCATACTCTCCACTTCTTTTCTACAGCACACTTTGCTTCCCCATCACTTCTTTCTTGCATTCATTCTGTCCTTTTTCAATATCCTTCTGTGATTATCAGACCTTTCACCACCTACTTGACATTCCTGCTCTTCTCCTTAATTCCACAGCCGTCCAGATCTCCATACCCAGCCTTAGCCTCACACTGAGTCATTATCAAAATTACCTGCTCATTCTGCCTCTCCAGTGCCTTAATGCCCTTGTGTTCCAAACTCTAAATATTCAGGGACCATTTTTCCTTATCCTGATCACAATGGCTCTCCCCCTACATCCCAGTTGCCTTCTTTCATTTTCCTGGCCCCTTCCAGCACCTCTCACAATGTGGACATTCAGCTCCATTCCATATCATTTGTTCGTACCTAACCAACCAATTTCTGAACCTTTTGACTGAAGGTCCCTTCGACTTAAACGCTGTCTGATCTGGTCAGATTTGCTAGTGTCAGCCTGTGTGGCAACTGGCTTTCTGGAAGAAGGCAGCCAGTGGTGGTTGATAGAAAATATTCAGTTTGAAGTAGTTACTAGTGGTGTGCCACAAGGATCTGTTTTGGGACCACTGCTGTTTGTCATTTTTATAAATGACTTAGATGCAGGCATAGGTGGATAGATTAGTAAATTTGCAGATGACACTAAAGTCGGTGGATTAGTGGACAGTTTGGAAGTGTGTTACAGATTGCATGGGGACTTGGATAAACTGCAGAAACAGGCTGAGAGGTGGCAAATGGAGTTCAATGCAGCTAAATATGAGGTGATGCACTTTGAGAGGAATAACAGGAAGGCAGAGTACTGGATCAATGGAAAGATTCTTGGTTGTGTGGATGTGCAGAGGGATCTTGGAGTCCATGAGCATAGATCCCTGAAAGTTGCCACCCAGGTGGATAGTGCTGTTAAGAAGGCGTACGGTTTGTTAGGTTTCATTGGCAGAGAGATTGAGTTCCGGAACTGCAATATCATGCTGCAACTATACAAAACACTGATGCGGCCACACTTGGAATATTGTGTACAGTCTGGTCGCTCCATTACAGAAAGGATGTGGAAGTATTGGAAAAAGTGCAGAGGAGATTTACCAGGATGTTGCCTGGTCTGGAGGGAAGGTCTTATGAGGAAAGGCTGAGAGACTTGGGTCTGTTCTCATTGGAAAGAAGAAGGCTAAGGGGAGATTTGATAGAGACATACAAGGTGATCAGAGGATTAAATAGGGTAGACAGTGAAAGGCTTTTTCCTAGGATGATGATGTCAGCTTGTACGAGAGGGCATAACTACAAATTGAGGGGTGATGGATTTAAGACAGATGTCAGAGGCAACTTCTTTACGCAGAGTGTGGTAAGGACGTGGAAAGCCCTACCTGCTAAGGAAGTCAACTCAGCCACATTAGGGAGATTTAAACAATCCTTAGATAAGCACATGAATGATATTGGGATAGTGTAGGTGGTCGAGCTGAGAACATTTCACAGGTCGGCGCAACATCGAGGGCCCAAGGGCCTGTTCTGCACTGTACTGTTCTATGTTCTATTCTGTTTTCTATCATGGGCAAATTAACTGGGTCAGGCTTCACCCTTGATACAGTAAGCATTTAACAATGAGAAAGATCAAATACCATATAAACTGGCCCTGGTAGACCTCACTTTTTATACTGTGTAATTGTTCGTGCGAAGAAATGACTTGGTGATGAAATATCCATATTAGTCAAGAAGTTTGAACTGTCTGCAGTTTGGAAGGAGAAGCGAACCCTACCAAGCGCATGCCTCATGTACGTAGTCAGGCTTGTGAATACATGCTTCCCATTTTGACCTTACAGCATTGTGCTCGTCAACATAACTCCAACAGGTTCGAGTGTTACTTAATATTCATGGATGCTATTTTATGCAAAAGAGGCTGCTCACTGTGAAAAGGCTGATCCACCCGAAAGAATCCAAAAACATAACAGCAAAACTTTAACTTGCTGTGGAAAATATTGTCGGCTACCCAATTAAACTCCCCTACCCACTTTTGGAAAGACTCAGGGCAGACCCTTCATTTTTATGATGCTATAGAACTGAAGAGGAATACAATATGATTCGGTTTGAATCAGATTTTTAGTTTTAATGTGGGGTAGAAATGGGTAGTTACATTTCCCCCTCAGCTAGTCATTTTTATTATGATATACTCATATTTCTGCAAATCGTCTGTCAGTATAACCCGGTATATGAATTTCTTTGCTGATTTGTTACCAAGCATATAGGTCATATGTTACAAAGCCTGGCAGAATATATTGAACATCATATCACTCCGTTTGCAAAAGCAAAATGCTGACTGTACTCATGCAGCCCACACTTACAAAGTTCTCAATGCAGTGTCCAAAATTAGAATCATTCTGCAATGGACAATATTTGTTGGACAATCCTAAGTGTGCAAAGAAATATGCTGACAAATCAATTTGGGGTTGTCAGTTTTTCTCAGTACGACACACTTACATGTATTGGAAGTGGCACATGTTTATATTATTATGTAGGGCCCTGTTCTTTGCAGATAGAATGTATTTGTACACACGCTGCGCCTGATTCAGCACAAAGAAAAAGCTTAGAGGCATTTGCTATTTCAAATTTCAAGGTAATTCCTTGACCAATCTAAGTCAAACTGCCTGATTTAAATTTTAAACAAAATTTGGCAGTTAACTGTCAATGATAATTCTATTTTGTTCTCATTGGACCATATTTCCGCGATTAAAACTGATTGCTCAAGTTATTAAATTTCACCAAATAAACGCAAACTTTCTAATTAAGAAGGTATCCATAAACATGTGATTTTTACTGCGGATTTGGAGACTGTGTTGATACAGTACAGAGTTGGGCCTACCGACCTCAGAGACAGAGTGTAAGCAGTCACAGGGGCAATGAATCACATTCTGGCCTCTTCCTTAATGACAGAAATTGGGTTGGTTGGAAATAGGGGCAGAACTAATATGTCCTGATCCCACACATTATTTTAATTTAGTCCATGGACTCAGGAAAATTGTGCCCTGAAAATCTGGCCCTAAGCACTTGCATTTTGAGTGGTTTCTCAACTTGTCATGCAAGCCTCAAAAGTTTATGTACGTACACAAGTCCCCATCTCGCTGCAACCCCTGTAAAATGGCACGATTTTGTTTATGTCATCATCATATTTTATGAAATACATTATGACTTCATTATGGTTGGCAGAGGTTTTCTTTTTAATGTATAAACTTGAAATCATGCCCTGTCCAATCAGGTTTAAGTTATTAATATATCGAAATTGCAGTGTTCCTAGTACCAACACTCGGAAAACATCTTTTTGGTTTGCACTCATCTGAAAAGTACCAAATCACCACTAATCTCTGCCCTCAACCCTTCAGCTAATTTCATACTCATACTGCTTCTATCCCTTTAATTCTAAAAGCTTTTGTTTAACAAGTCTATTGTGTAGTAATTTGTCAAACATCTTTTGAACATCTATAAATACATTACTCAAACTACCATTATCATGTTATTTCCATTACTTCATCTAAGAACTAAATCAAGTCAACTAAACTAAAGTGGCTTTTAACACATTCATGATGACTTTCACTTATTATGACATACTTTTCCAAGTGCTAAATATTTTCCTCCCTGGATTTTTGTCTCCAGTGATTTTTTCACTGATGTTAAGTTCACTGGCCCGTAGTTGCTAAGTTTATTCCTCACTTCATTTTTTTTGGAAGAAAAGAGTAGCACTTCTAGTTCTCTGGTTCTAAGGCACCAACCCACATTTGAAGGAAAATTGGAAGGTTCCATTCAATAACCTGTAAGCATCCCATCTGGAGCAGGTGATGATTTTATTTTGTATTGTGCACTTAATCATATTTTTTCATTTATTTTTAACATTGCTACTTTGTCCTTCTTTCCTGTTACATTAACAACCTCTTCCCCTCTACTCAAATCAAATACAAAGTACTCATTGCTGCTATGCCATCACCCTTAAGTTTTTTCCACTATGAATTCTTCCGTATGTTTCCTAGTTAGTTTCGCCTTTTCACTATCCTTTTGCTATTATGCATTTGCACAATACGTTTAAGTATCCTTTTTATATTAGCCTTAAATGTATTCTCATTTTGTCTTCTTCACACTTCCATTTTCTTTCAAAGATCATCTCTGTATTTTCTAGTTAAATATTTTTGATGCTTGATTGCCCATTGTCTTTTTCGATTACTACTTAAAACTGTTCACTGTTCCCCTAAAATTTGATCCATTTGCCCCACTTTGTTCCTCATAACTAGTCTTGTCACTCTTTTCTTCCTCATTGCATTGATCAAATAAGGTTTTCCTGTAAACATTTCAAAATTTCCATGCCTTTTTTTCTTGTTATTCTAACAATCCTGTTAATCTTTTGGAAATTGAAGTCCCCGATTATATATTTGTTGCATCTTTCTGTAACTTGGTCACAACTTTCCTTACCTATCTCATTCTCACTACATAGTTGCTTTTAGTAAAAGCCTCTGATAGTGAGTGGCTAGCACTATTTAATTGCACCCTGTACCACTTAAATGGTAGGAGTTTTAAACAAAAATATCTGGGCTATAGTTTGATCATATAAGGAAGCAAGTCCAAGAATTTTCATTGTACCGTAGGTCTGAGATCAATAAAGAAAAAGATGCTGTCAACATGAGTCCATTCATCTTCAAATTACACGTCCTTTCAACTGCACCACAAACTCTCAATCTGTGTTCAATTTACTGAATCCCCATCACCTACCTACCAACAATCTCTTTCAATCACCATTCAATCCTAACATTAATGGCTTTACTTTACCCTGACACAATTAACACTGCTACAAGCCTTGAAAGTACAACTCAACCAGGCATCTTATAGGACACTAATACCCTTATTCATTCAACAGAAAATGGTCCATGCCAAGGCAGAGGGGAAAGAACTAGTGGAAAACAAGTGTAGGAGACAATGCTGCCCACAATGGGATGGGCCATCACTGAGGCTGTGGCCACTGGTGGTGACCAATGATCAGGATTTGTGCGTATCTACTCCTCATCTCATTCAATTTTCTGTCTTTCTACAATTTCTTCTGATTCACAAGCTGCAGATGGCTTCAATCAACACTTCTCTCTTTCTCCTGTCTCGTCACTGCGCAAACCTTTGTCTCTTTTCATTTTCAGGCACCCAAGTAAGGGATCTTTTCTAGTCAGTAGAGTAAAATGATGAAGATAGTAAGGATGAAAAAATAGCATCATTTGATCTTATTCTTGTAGTTGCTAACTTTGACACTGACATGGCATAACTGGAGGTTAGGACAGAAGAGGATCTACACTTGAGACTACACGAGTACAGGATCCGTGGTCATGGGCAAGAGTAGCAATATTTTTAGCTTGCTGAACTTTGAGGTCATACACCAGCTCTGCTTCAAGTGGCAGTTTCAATGGACCAGGCTACAGAAGAAGGCAGATGTATGTAATTAACAGTTCTATCAAAGATTTGAGAGCAACAATGGAAGCTCATAATGTTGCCTTGTATTATGTTACTACAATCATAGGTGTGGATATCCTGTTAAGAGGAATCTACAGAATAACATAGCAATCCATCAATGTGATCCCTAACAGATCAGTAAGATGGTTTACAGATCACTTGAGGAAAGTGACAGTGGCAGTGTGGAGCATGAACCTACAATCTTTTCTCAGCCTGTGAAATTCCTGTCACATCCCAAGTATCCCTACTGTTGCCTGTTGTCTAGCCAGCTTGAGCAATCTACCACAGCCAAGGAATGGTGGCACAGCCTTTGAGGCCCCAAACTGCTTAAGGTCAACATGTAAAACAATTTGCAGTCTCCTCAACTGCAGGTCAACAACCTTCTATAATCATGTATTATGGGCAGCTGAAGCATATGGTGGAAGTACTTATTTTTATACACATTTTATCAAGATTAAATTTCAAATTTAGATTTTACTCTGCACTTCCTTGATGATGTTCATTGTTTTCATTGTGACAAAGAGGATAATATGATGATTAGAGAATAAATGTGAAGAGCATAGGGTTGTTGGTGAATGGTGAACTGTGATAGAAGATATGGATATGCCATAATCATTATTTGATCCACTACAACTAATGCAGATAGAAGCTGTTTAGCATTATAGCCTACTTCGCCTCTGTGTGTAAATTGGGATATGACTTTCAAAACTGCACTACTGGAATCAGAGCAGTATTGTATTGCTGATGAACAATGTAACCTGCCTGCTCTGCAGATGCAAATAGTCATTTAGTTCAAATCTGCAAACTCTTTAACCAAGGCAGCGTCCACCACACTTCTCATCCAAAATGTGCACCATTTTTTAAGCACATAGTGCCTAAAGCCACATGCCACAGAGGTAACCTACTTTTCCATTTTTTGATTGTCAGTTATGTCATAACTGACTTGTACATGTTCATAGACGACCTCATTTTGTGATGCCCTGAATTATCCAGATGTACTGATTGTGAGATAGGTACCATTTACCATCATTACAATTGTGAAATTGCATTTACATGTGCACAGTTGAACACAGAAATCCAGAAGCTGCTGAACAATGATATTCTGTTACTCTGAAAAATAAACTGTTGAAGTCCCCCACAGATGGAAATCACTTAGAAATGTCTGACTGTGAACTTTTCTTATGCTCTAATATCAATGTTAAAACTTATGGTATTGTCAATGACATGTAACTGGGAATTAATGCTGTACCAGATCATAACTACTTCTAAAGAACCATTATATTTGTCTGTCAAACTTTACCATTATGACAAAAATTCCATAGGGCGTGCATACAATTAAAAATGTATTTTTAAAGTTTGTTTAGAATATTTCTGCTCTCTGTCTATGTATGCCATGATTGTTATTGCTCTCTGCAAATTTTATAAAATATGAGAAATAAGTCTACACTACTTAGTGGTTTGCTGTCTGTGAGAATTCATAAGCTTCATGTTGTTTACTGACATTACTATTGTTGGATGGCTGGAGCACTCCTGGCTTGATGCCAGAGCCCAATTCATACCAGGAAAGATAATCCATTCCTCAGGGATCATTAAACCTTTGCCAGTCACTTTCTTTGAAACAGCAGCAAGGGCTGTTACTTTGCCACAAAATCCCAGTGCATTTGAAGGAGTGAAAATTCACTTGCACAAATAACAGCAGTGAGTGTATCAAATGTTTCACAGGATTGAAATTATTTGCTCAGTGAGATAACTATTCAAAATAAAAATGATGGAGTGTATTTAAGTCAAGTTCCATTGCTAACATGCCATTTATATGTAATAAAGGTAATGCTAATACAAACATGAAAGACATAAATGCATGGAAGGTTTCATTGTCTACTTCTCTTCTATGTGTTATAGTGTCAAATAAAAGTTAAAGGAGGTTGCTCACATATTTTCATGATCTTACTTTCATTGCAGGCATAACAACTGTCCTGACTATGACAACACTGAGCACGATTGCACGTAAATCCCTCCCCAAGGTTTCCTATGTGACTGCTATGGACCTGTTTGTGTCTGTTTGCTTTATCTTTGTGTTTGCTGCGCTGATTGAATATGGGACCTTGCATTATTTTGTCAGTAACAGAAAGCCCAGTAAAGACAAAGACAAGAAGAAGAAGAATCGCGTATGTACTCTTATCACAATAGCATCCTTAGATATGGTTATTGATGTTTGAAGTTGGAAAGGTCATAAAAGTCAGCACCACAATTGGTGATGGGTACAGAAGCACTTTTTCAAAAGCTTTGTCAGAGTGTTTTGCTGTAACACTGACTCCTTCAAAGATTGTAATGCTACTCTTTGTTTTAAATAGATAAATGTGCTGAAGTATAGCATGCGTTTGAAATAAATACTTCCCTTGGGTGTAAACATTGCACTTTTTTGCCTTCATGAGCTGTTCCACATTTTCCACTTAGAATGGAAGTAGAGTCCATTTTGCCAAATGTGGTCACTTGATTAAATGTTTTATCCTTTTTGAGATATTACTGATTTAACTGTATATCATTATGAAGGAATGGAAAGCACACATTCTGAAATTTGCTGCCATAACATCCCTCTTATATTTTTTGCCTACATACCTAACACACCTACCATTAGAGCTTGATCAGTTTTTACAATCTTTGACCTAAGAATTAACCAATGTACCTGTTCGATGATCATTATTACCAAATAATGCTGTGTAATCATACCATCTGACTTTTCAATTAAGATTTAAGGAGAATTTCTTGTGCACCATATAAATAATAAGATGCATTTTGTGGAGCTGTTATTCTCTGCAGCAGACATTCAAATCCAAATGCCTCTATGAAGTCCATCACTGGGATATGACAGGTTATTCAACATAGATCTGTTTCCTGTCCTATAAATGAATTTATTGCTACTTATTGATTTTGATTTCTCTCTACACTTCCTTCAAATGTATTTCAATTGCATTGTGATAATGATATATCCCCTTAAGTTTTCATTAAATATTTTTATTCTGTTCTGTTTCTTAAAAAAAGCTTCTTCGGATGTTTTCGTCAAAGGTACTTTATATTTATTTTTCCAATGAACATAGATAATTAGTTTTTTGTTTATTTCTAGTTTGTTTCCAGTTTGAAAATATCCCTTTTTTTTAACCAAAGGTATCTATTTCTGTCAGTATGCTGATGTTATTAATATCACAAGGAAAATGTACCTTTATCTTTTGAGATGGGTTCAATATATTTGGATGTTATTTGATTGCTTCTTGTCACCACAAGGTGTGATGGAATACTCTGCACTTACCTAGATGGATACTGTTCAACAACATTCAAGTTTAACACAACCCATGACAAAACAGATCACTTGATTGGCATCCTATTCACCACCTTCCATGTTCACTCCCTTCACCATCAATGCATCAATCAAATGCAGTGTGTACCGTCTAAAACGTGTACTGCAATAACTCTCAGTGGCACACCCAGCAGCACCTTACAAACCTACAATCTGTACCTTCGTAAGGGATCAGGACAGCAGGTGCATGGGAACACCACAACCTGCAAATTTCCCTCAAGTCTCCTGACATGGAACAACATCACTATTCCTTCACTATCACTGCTCCTAATTGCCGGAGCAACCTCTTTCTCAGAAATATGGGTGCACCTACATTCCAAGCACTGCAACAGTTCAAGGTGGCAGCTCACTACAACCTTCTTTAAGGGAATTAAAGATGGTCAATAAATGCTGGTTCAAGCAAAGCCCTCACCCCAAGATTGAAGACAAAGTAGCACTTTAAAAGTAATGAACTTAGAACACTTTGAGACATCCTAACACAATGAAGGATGCTACATATCCAGGTTTGCTCACTGTGAGTCATGTCTTTGAATCCTTCCATTACAAAATATTTACAATATAGAAACTTTGGCCCAACACATTATTGCTACTTTTGAGCAGTCGTTTACACTTACAAGTAACTACACAGTGAGAAATGAATGGTTTTGAGAGATGGAATCATGTTCAGTAGCAGTGATAAACATATAATCATAAAGAGATAGGAAAAATAATTGCAGAAAAGAATAAATTTGTATATTTTTATGACACTATCCATGACCAGATAGCTGTGCTTGGGTTGGAAAACATATTACATAGGCAGTCTGCCTTGTTTTGCCAGCTATAAGAAGTTATGCAACAGAGCCACACATCAACTAGGCAAAGAATTAACTATCAAATACTGACTACAAAATTCCTAGACCCTGACCAGCTTTTGTACTCACAGTATTTATATAGCTGTTTTTGGTTCAGTCACCTTTTGGTCAATCCTAACTACCAGGGCATTGTTAATGGGGGATTCAGCAATGACAAAATCATTTAATGTCAAGGCTAGATTCTCTTCTTTTGGAGGATTCTCTGCTGTTGCCTGGCACATGTGTAGCATGAATATTATTTGCCAGTTAATTTCTCAATTACGTCCGAGCACCAGTTGCTTGTTAATTGAAGAATACTTATACAATATCAATACAATGTTAATAATCGTTTTGTGAAAGACATGACAGGCCATGTGTAACTTTTGTGTTATTTTGCAACTGTTTCAACTCTGACTTTAACTGGGAGATATGAGCTATTAAAATAGCCTAAGATAAGATAAGAGACATTTTTAACTATATAGCAAAAATTACGTAAAGTAAGATGACATGCTTGGTACATGTAATTTCAATTAAAAGTATTCTGTAAAAATATTTCTAACAGAGAGCACCATAATGGTAGAAATAAATCTATTACCTTCTCCATTTTAAGTGCAGTGGAAAGATTATATGTCTCATTGTTGGGAATGTTTTATTTGTAAATATTATAAATAGTTACTTTATAATGGAGTCTTAGGTTTGCTTTTTTTTTGCCTGATGCATTCCTACTGTCAATGTTTTTGCCTCCAAAATCCAATGCGAATCAATATACAATTCATTATGTTGCTACACACAGCCAGTGGAATCGGCATTGTATACATTCTAAATCTTTACAGCCTTTTAAATGCTAATCACATGTGTTCTTCTAGTGAGCAGCGTTCAATGAAGTTCCTATTTCCTTTAATTTTACCAATATCTCTTAAGACTTTTGATGCAAAATACCCATTCTCCTTTGATGTGTTCTAAACTGGATGTAGATAAGAAATTTGTAAAATGTTTCGAAGGCAACAAATCCAACATATAAACCAATCAGACAAAGTGGCACTTTTGTGACCCTGTTCAATATGTTACATAATACAATAGTAGGCTAATATCTCCATCATGAATTCACTTCATGTTAAACAGCAGAATTGAAGAAGTAATCACAAAGCTCTTTGTTTTAGGCATTACGATCCAGTGTCTAAAATCAAAATACATATGGAACTAATTCATTTCAAAATTACTTAAGTCCATTAGCTAATTTATTAAGATGCTATATAAATAGTTATAAATTAGATTCAAGATTGAAACAAATATTCAAGAGATTCAAGAAATAAATAATACTGTTCAGATGTATTATGTGAGGTTCTTGCTCAGTCCTATCCTAACCATTGTTAATGCACCAGATTTTGATTAAATTCCAGTTCATGAATCCCGATTTCATCACTTTCAGAAGTTAGAGAGAATTGCTATTTATGAATTTCTTCCATCATTTGGAAAATCCTGTCAATGTTGTCCAACTCAATCAGTATAATAAGCAATTGAATGATTGTCCACATTGATATGATTGCACATATTCTGTCAGAAAATGTGCTTAGTTATATTTGATCCCATTTATCAAGAAAAGTTTTAACAATGCATTATCATAAACCAATAACACTTAAAGATGTTTTCTTCAACTTTGCATACTTCTGTAGACTGAATTTTATCAATCCTTAATCTCTAATATTCAAAAGTAGTTACTTACTTTCCTTTTCTGCTCTGAATCATCTAATCAAATCATTCACTTCACAGAACAAGTTCATTGCCATAGTATCTTAATTGTGACATGGTGCCAGATCTTAGAATTTGAAAAATGTAACATGTTAAAAAATCTCCACTAAGGCCATCTTCTAGAGACAATTGCTGTTGCCTCACAGTATAGATTTTCAGCTTCACTACCTGGGTGATAATCTCCTGGAATAGGTCATTCATTTTTATATACCCACCTCTTCCCCCCTACCCTTTAATTTTCTGCCCATTTAAAGCAAAAAAGAAAATTTGTGGAATAAACTTTTAAACTTTCTATATAATAGCATTACAAAGAACAGTCCATTATAGAAACCACATGATATAGACATGTGAAAGCCACAGTCTTTTCTAAATGGCAATTGACAGGGTTTTTAGTGTAACTATTTACAAGTCATGCAAAGAAAAGACATTCTACAGATTCAAGCACTAGATCTGTATTATCCAACATCACAGTATCTTTACCCCAAGAATACATGTTAATTCTGCTTGAAAAGGGGTCAAGATATACAGTAGTAAATTCACCCAAGTTCTTTTACAGTACCACATTTCTCTATTTACGTGAGCATTACCCATAGTGCCCCCATCCCCCTCTTTGGGTTGAGGCAATAATTTTCACCAGTATTCTCAGCTCTCTGGAGGATCTACAGGATGTATAGTCTCCCTTGTTATTGTTTGGTAGGGCAAACACATGTGTAGCGTACAATAGCTGTCTCTGTAGACAAGAACTTCTCTGGAACTGTATCAGAAAGTAAGAGTGCATAACAGTATGGTCTGCAGACTGGATAACCAGTTCATTTAATTCTGTCTGTGCTCTGAAGCTTTTTGCTATTTGCTAGATATTATCCTGAAATTGCAGGTGATTTCCATTCCTAACAAGGATTGTTCTTCTCAATGATAGTTTTCTGCAAAGTTTAAAAAAAATTGTGTTGTCTTTTTCAAGATTTTGTCCCTTCTCTGTAAATCTCCAGAGCACATTTATTGACCATAGCATAATATATTCTTGAGATAGTATTATTCAGTTATTTTCAAGCTTACTGTGCTCATATCAGTTGCATAAGAACACTGGCTACTTCTGTAAATAATTTTCAGAAATATGTTGCAGACATTTGTTTTGAGTTGCAGACATTTGTTTTGAGTTATGTAACTACTAGCAACTGGTGTTTAGGTCAGTATCTGGATTAATGGTGCTGGAAGAGCACAGCAGTTCAGGCAGCATCCGAGGAGCAGTAAAATTGATGTTTCGGGCAAAAGCCCTTCATCAGGAATACAGGCAGAGAGCCTGAAGGGTGAAGAGATAAGTGAGAGGAGGGTGAGGGTGGGAAGAAAGTAGCATAGAGTACAATAGGTGAGGGGGGAGGGGATGAAGGTGATAGGTCGGGGGAGGGAGGTGGAGTGGATAAGTGGAAAAGAAGATAGGCAGGTAGGCAGGGCTCTCCATCTTTCAGGCTCTCTGCCTGTATTCCTGATGAAGGGCTTTTGCCCGAAACGTCGATTTTACTGCTCCTCGGATGCTGCCTGAACTGTTTAGGTTAGTAGCCTCTTTAAAAGATATTTAAACTATTTCAAACCTGAGTTATGTTTAGTGGTTCAAGCTCCTTTTAATGCTTAATATTAAAGCTGGTCCAGGGCAGTCTTCAGATGTGAAAGCTTTGAAGGTCAAATGGGTTTGATCCAATTTGGAGTAAAGGACCTCATCTTTCCCTGAGCCTTTTATCAACTGTATATAATTGTTGATGATTCAATTCGAGGACTTGGAGCTTTCCTGTAAATACATCAAGTTTGCATTGTGCTCTGAATATCTTTGTAAAGACACTTGATATAAGGTTGGTGACTGTTACTGCAGCAGGCCCATCCTATACCCTCACTGAAGCTTCAATATTCTTCACAATGGAGCTGTGAAATTCTTCCTTGCATCACTGAAGATCTTATTCTTAATCCATAAGCCATACTACGCTGTTGCAGTGGGCATTATTGACTGTAGAACGTTTAAAGTTTCACTTGCTTCTATTGATAATTGCTCTCGTATAAAGTTTTGCCCCTGCTTCCCTTTAGTGTTCTGACCTTTTATCAAAGGGAGAAATTTCTGTTTAAATCCACGTTGGTTGTTGCTGCACCTTTATTTCTCCTTTCTTCAAGAAAACAAAGCAATGATTCTGCTCAAAAGAGGCAGCAGGGACTTTGAAACAGTGCTACCCAGATGCAAGAGAACAGGTCTAAGCCTTCACTAAATGACAATCTGAGTGTCTGTGGTTATCTCTTGAAAGGGCAAAATAACGTCCAGAAATACCATTAGCAGCTCGTCACACCTCCCCCTCCCCAATCATTTCAAGCATCTCTTTTGATAAGCTGAAGCTCAGCATTACCTTTTCGCAATCCTCAGGCTAGATGCCTGCAGTGGAGAGAAATTCCTGGTTTGCTGAACCATCTTCAGCAACTCTGGCACTTGATACACATGCAGTTCCATTTAAAGTAAAGAACAATAGTGGTTAGGAATAACATTCAGGATGACCGGCTTCACATTGTTGCAAAGGGTGGCATGCACCAGCTAGTTTACTGTTATTTTAAAATCTCTAGTATTACAAAGTTGAGTGGAGAAGTTGGATGTTTTCTTTAACCATGACCAAGACATCAAAAGAATCAATATATCTGCCCTTGTGCCAATTTAAGGTAAATTTTGTTGTCACTTACCTTTCATGTATATTTACTAGAATATGTTCTGCAGGTCAATGAAATTAATGAAGTTGAAATCTTGCAGTGGACCTGCCATATCCCCTAGGAAGAGTTCCTCTTACCCTTCTGTGTTCTGTACTGTGATAGGCAGGCTCGCAATGTATAGTGATCTGTATTTAACTCTGCGCTGTTGCTGCAGCTGTAACCTAGGATCACTCCCTTTGCACTATGCAATCCTCCATAACACTGGCTGCGTTGAATTCTCACCAATAGTTCATTCATGGTGTTGACAGCACACTGTTTCTTCACATGTTTACCATTAGTAGATTCTCTGAGCGCTTGTTTCTTCCCCTTCCCTCTTAAGGAGTTTTTGAATTTCTGGGAAGTCTTTACTCACTGTGCCAAATTGAATTTTTTGTTTCTTTTACTTGTTGCTTCATGTAGATTTTGTGACTCCATGGTTCAGTACCTAGGTGGGCTTTGTGGGCCATCACTTGCTGGTCCCTATTACGACCGAGCTCCTGTTCAGGTGTTCCTCCCACTTCTGGAATCAAATCGCTTGACTGGCCTCATGGTTTACCCATTACACTACTGTTGGTGGAATTCACTTCGGTCTTTTCTCACATCCTGGCTCTAGTTCAATAATTCTGATCACTGTTAGCCACCAAGTAGAAATATGAAGTTCATAATATCAGAGAAAGTGAGAACTGTAGATGTTGGAGATGAGTGTCGAAATGTGTAGCACTGGAAAAACACAGCAGGCCAGTCAGCATCCAAGGAGCGGGAGAGTCGAAGTAATAAAGCCTTTAGAGCTCACTAAGACTCTCCCGCTCCTTGGATGCTGCCTGGCCTGCTGTGTTTTTCCAGTGCTACACTTTTCGACACTCATCTCCAACATCTACATTCTCACTTTCTCCGATATTATGAACTTCATATTTCTACTTGGTGGCTCACAGTGATCAGAATTATTGAACTAGAGCCAGGATGTGAGAAAAGACTGAAGTGAATTCCACCAACAGTAGTGTAATGGTAAACCATGAGGCCAGCCAAGCCATTTGATTCCAGAAGTGGAATCCTACCTCAACTCTATTTTCTTTTCTTACCTTGTCCAGTCCCTCTTCACTTACATCAACAATTCAACGGTTTTTAAATTTTCAGTTTGCAGGCACCAGCCATCACCTGTTTACCATGCTAGGCAATCCCTTTATGCATCCACACCCCCCCCCCCCCTCCCCCCCTCCCCCATCAGGATGATCTTAGGTGATCTTAGGACTTTCTGCTTCTTTCTGGATTTGTCTTTACTTCAACACAAGGAATTCCAGTCTGTAACAAAAGTACGAAAGAAAACCACCTTTTAAAATTGCTACTTGTCACCTCTTGGACAAGCATAAAAAAGTGGATCATCCTTGATATAACAACAATATACTAATGGTCTTTACAGCTAAAAGTAGTGCTTTTAAACCAGGGGAAATCAAATAAAGGAGATATGCTCTTGCTTCCAAAACTCCAAAAAAATTATGTATGGAAATTCATGTACAAATATCAATCAGAAATAATTTAGAATAATTAAATGCTAATTGTCTTTTATGCATAAAAGTTTGGACACTTATTTAGTGAATGGACTTCCTCGAAAATGATGAATGTTCCTACAAATAAAAAAAATATTCTGGTGTCTATTGAATCATTCTCTAATCTGTCCCTCACAGTGAATTTGCTTTTTCCAGCTGATTAACCAGACGTTATCAAAAATATCAATCAGATCAGATAAATCTACAACTTCCAAAACATCTTGAATTTTTATTCTTTTATAATCTTTGTATACCCTTGTCTATGTGGAGTTTGCACATTCTCCCCATGTCTGCATGGGTTTCCACTGGGTGCTCCAGTTTCCTTCCACAGTTCAAAGATGTGCAGGTTAGGTGGATTGGCCATGCTAAGTTGCCTATAGTGCCCAGGGATGTGCAAACTCGGTGGGTGGGTCTGGGTGGGATTCTCCTTGAGGGCCGGTGTGGACTTGATGGACCAAATAACCTGCTTCCACACTGTAGGGATCCCATGATTCTATAATAGGAATGATCTTTTTTAAAATTAATTGATTTTATAGTACTCCATTGTAATTTTAGGTTAAACTACTCTTGACTACTTCAGCTTTTTGATTATTAACCATGTCTGAAATCAGTAATCAATTCTATAAGTAAGAACATTCCTAAAAGACATCCATTACAGGGGAAAGTAAGAAAGCTATTTTTATAAACTTGAGTTGTGAGATACTATAATGAATTGTGTAAAATGTCAGTATTACTGCAAAATTGATTAAAATCCATTTGGGAAGATTCCAAGCTTCTCTTTTATTTCAAATGTAATTGCATACTATTTAATTTTCCCAATAAGGCATATTCTGGGTGCTTATTTCCCAGTAGACTATGTTACGTGCAAATCAATCACACTGTGCATGTAGGGAAACCAGGTATCACTATGAAACTTAAACCTTTTCCCTGTTGAATGTCAAGAAAGTGCAGATAATGAAAAACTCCTTGTCCTTTGCGAAAAGGACATTGATAACCTATTTAATACAGCTGAGAGCTGCAGTCAGATCTGTGACTGGTATCCCCTGTGGCAGATTGAAAGGATCCATTTATACAAAACAGATATCACTAATGACTTGAGCATCGATATGCCATAATTTCAGTTTTGTTGGCAGATCGAAGATCTATAGTTCGGATGTGGTTAAATGGAACATGAATCCTAATCAATTATGTTACCCGGCTATGACTTCATTACTTAAATTAGTCCCCTTCTTCTCTGGAACAGTAAGCTTTTCCTTGTTTAAGATTGTGAGAGACAGAAATATGTGAAGGATCTAGATAAAACGTCTCAGACCGTGTCTTCAGAATCCTTAAGGGGGAGGGTGTGCAGCCAGAAGTCGTGGTACACATTGGCACCAACGACATAGGTAGGAAGAGGGGTGGGGAGGTCATTCAAGAGCTCAAGGAGTTAGGCTAGAAGCTAAAAGCTAGGACAGACAGAGTCGTCATCTCTGGGTTGTTGCTGGTGCCACGTGACAGTGAGGCAAAGAATAGGGAGAGAGTGCAGTTGAACACGTGGCTGCAAGGCTGGTGTAGGAGGGAGGGCTTCAAATATTTGGACAATTGGACTGCATTCTGGGGAAGGTGGGACCTGTACAAACAGGACGGGGTGCACCTGAACCAGAAGGGCACCAATATCCTGGAGGGTAGGTTTGCTAGCACTCTTCGGGGGGATTTAAACTAGTTTGGCAGGGGGATGGGATCCGGACTTGTAGTCCAGCAAGTAAGCTAGCAGTGTGTCAGGATGCCCAAGACTGTAGGGAGGCTGTGGAGAAGGTAGCACTGACAGGGACTACTAGCGGACACAGAGATGGGCTCAAGTGCGTATACTTCAACGCAAGGAGTATCAGAAACAAGGTGGGTGAACTTAAGGCGTGGATCGGTACCTGGGACTACGATGTTGTGGCCATCACGGAAACGTGGATAGACAGGAATGGTTGTTGGAGGTTCCTGGTTACAGATGTTTCAGTAAGATTAGGGAGGGTGGGAAAAAAGGAGGGGGAGTGGCATTGCTAATTAGAAATGGTATAACGGCTGCAGAAAGGAAGTTTGAGGGGGATCTGCCTCTGGAGGTAGTATGGGCTGAAGCCAGAAATAGGAAAGGTGCAGTCACCTTGTTGGGTATTTACTATAGGCCCCCCAATAGCAACAGAGATGTGGAGAAACAGAT
>NC_057723.1:23723829-23730609 GCF_004010195.1 Chiloscyllium plagiosum | reverse complement strand
GAACTAGAGAGCATAGGTTTAGGGTGAGAGGGGAAAGATATAAAAAAGATCTAAGGGGCAACGTTTTCACACAGAGGGTGGTTAATGTTTGGAATGCGCTGCCCGTGGGAGTGGTAGAGTCGGAATCATTGGCGACCTTTAAGCGGCATTTGGATAGGTACATGGATGGGTACATAATCTAGGTTAGAAGTTCGGCACAACATCGTGGGCCGAAGGGCCTGTTCTGTGCTGTATTGTTCTATGTTCTATGTTCTAAAACCTAATGTGTTTTTCTTTTCCTATATCTCTTTAAAAGACCATGTCAGCCAAACATAAAAGACTCATTAAAGTTCAAGTATTATGATTAAGATCTCAAATTTAAGCCAAAATCAGCATTACTGCATTAATTTCTTGTTAAAACCAATTCTGTACATACATCATTTTATGATTTTGTCTTAATAGAATTTACAATTTTCAGGAAAATTGTCAGTCTATGGACAAAAATACCTTAAAATACAAAAGCAAACTCACCCACAATGTACATTGTAGTTACCAACCTTAAACTGAATTTTAAGAAAGGTATAACCTTGAATAGTGAAGTTCATGAATGAATGCAGAGCATGATTATCCTACATCCCTGTGTACTGTTTTCCAGTAGTATTCTATAACCAACAGTAATGATTTAAAAATAAAATTCAAACACACCAGTATGAGGTAGGGCTGGCTACTGATTTCCCACCAGCCAGCTTGAGGGAAGAAGGGCTGTTGGATGGGGTGTGTTTGTGGCACTATTTGTAAGCTTTGTGTTCAATTTAAAATTTGCTGTTTAGTATTTAGGTATTTGAATGATGCTAGTTAACTTAAATTTAGTCAGGGGATATATCGTTGAAAGGACAGACCTGGTCACCTCTAACAGTATAGCATTCTCTCTTTCACCTGTACTGAAAGAGTAGACGTACTGTCTAATACCAAAAAATAAAATTTTGTTTCTAATGGACGTAAGCACACAGCTTAGACTTTCTAAAACAAATCTGAATGAAGTGTTTCATTTGAAGTGTAAGGCCAAAGCACATTCGAGATACAATACAGGAAACTTAATCCCATGACGAATCTAGATCATTCTCACATCTTACTCGATGTTATCAGCAAGGACATGCTTCATCTTGAAAGGGCAGAGAACTGCACAAACCTTCTTTAGAATATGCTATTTTGATTCCCTCACAGTAACCAGATTGATTTATTTTGCTGTAATAATTATAGGCACCTACTGTGGATATCCGTCCTGGGTCATCTGCTGTCCAAATGAACAATGCGTCACATCTGCAAGAGCGGGATGAAGAATATGGATACGAGTGTCTAGATGGCAAAGATTGCACCAGTTTTTTTTGCTGTTTCGACGAGTGCCGCACAGGAGCATGGAGGCAGGGGAGATTGCACATCCGTATCACCAAAGTTGATTCGTATGCCCGTATCTTTTTTCCCACAGCTTTTGGTTTGTTTAACCTGGTCTACTGGGTAGGCTACCTTTATCTGTAAATAGTATGAGAGGCATTTTCTTCTGCTGATCATTAAAAGTCACATGTAAAAATGGTTCATTGGATAAAATATTGTAAATTTTTAAAGCATGTCTTAAACAGATTAGTGATTGAAAATTTGGTGCATGTTTTAATTTCTGGGCCAAAATTGCTATAAATTTTAAAAACTTTTGTTTTCTGTGGTTTTTGGAGGATTGTATTTTAAATGAATTGTTGTAGCAAGCCAAATGCAATGGCTTATCTATTTTCTTGGCACAAAATGTGGCCAAAAAAAAGCACTTTCAAAGTTAGATTTGCACTGGGTGTCAGGCTAATGGATACTTATGGCTTTGGAACATTGCTCAGCACTAGGTTTTCCTGATGTGGAGGGCAAAGAAATGAAGAAGTCCTAAAACTCATCTATCCATACATTATTTCCATTTTATTATGTAATTTTTGCTATGATTTGAGCAGCTGCAATTAGTAAACATTAACACTTTTTTTTTAGAAAAATACCAAATTTTAAAAGACAAATGAGGACTTAACAAGGAGAGGTCTTTCATTAGAAGTAAATAAAGAAAGGATACAATTGTTTTTTAATGTGTTAAATCTTTAGATTCTGGATGTAATTTTCCAGTTTGTTTTTCCTCTCTTTATGTCTTTTGCTACCACAAAGACTGTTCCCACTAGAGGGTAATTAGTAATTTCAGCTGGTTGAAGAATTTTAACCCTAATAAAGAGAACCATAAATAAGAAATAATTATCTATATTGAAGGTATTGTTTCACATATGATTTCACATTTTTTATTAATAGTTTTTCCCTTTATTCACATCATTACTCAGCAAAGAGAATAGGATATAGTGGTCCTAGGTCACCAACAGTTCTGCACTTTAACCATGTCTAGGAGACAATGTGGGTTAAAGAGTTTTAACTGACCTTTCTGTTGTTAACCATGGGGAGGTGTTCTGGTCTACATTTCGCATCTTCCCTCTTCCTCCCACATACATCTTCTGCGATTGAAGCATCTCGTATGTGGACAAATGCAGCTACAAGTTGGGATTTAATGAGTGTTAAGAAAGTTACAAAAAGCTATTACAGCACAGGAGTTGTACGTACTAGTATTGTTACCTTAGTGCCATTGAAAGGATCACAGATGTACTTCCTGCTTTGAAATCTGACCTCAAGGTTTCCAACTTCCTTGCACATGTGTTGTACTGTTAGGATATCAATGCACATCTTGACAGTTTAATGTAAAGTTTTAAACAATGTGTAATTAAAACAGCTGTAGCAGCCTTATAGTTGTTGATACTAATAAAAATTCTGGAATACTCTCATCCATAGTGACAGACTCTTCTTGTTAGAATACCACTGCATTCAGTGGTGGATACTCACTGCTGACCTTGTGTATATTAGTATTTTAAAAGATCACATGCATTGTCATTAAATATTAACAAACTAAGGCAATGTGCATGTCAAGATTATATAATTAAGCAAATTTCTACATTTTTGTTTTGAAAAATATGAGCATTTATCACCTTCAATTTAACCACCAGATTTAAGTTAAAGGCAAGCATCTGGGGAAATTCACAATCAAAGCTTGTTAATTTTGAACATCACATGATAATAATTATTACTCTAAGCAGTCATAATAAGGACATCCAGTTCTACTGTGAGAGTTCTACTGTTATGCCCTCGCTGGGGTAACACTCTGTACCATTCCCAAAGGCATTCCAAAAGGTAGATTTTAAAAAGTATGTGGAATTCCTTAATTTTCCTGGCTTTTAGACCCAGATCGGTTAAAAAAGGGTCGCTTTTGTACTTTACTAGAATTACTGTTTATTACAAGTAATAGACTCTAGCTACAGGTAAAAAAAAATGAAGCATTGGCATATAGTTTAACTAGTTAATTCCCAAATCTCTCTGATCCCCTCCTTTATTTTACACACACAAACACATGCACGCACACACACACTCTCTCTGTCTCTGTTTCTGTCTCTCTCGCACCCCCCCCCCCCTCCCTTTATAAGAAAAAAGAAGGGCAGTGCCATGGCTTAGTTCGGAAAAACAGCTGCCTGGTAAACAAGATGATCCAGGTTCATACTCAAGTGGTGCCTTCAGGTCTGTGTTGTGGTACAGCGGTATTGTCTCTACCTCTGGATCAGGAGACCTGGGTTTAAGTCCCATTTGCTCTAAAGGTGTGTAATAACATAATTGATTACATTTGCAGTAACTGCTGGAGAAAAATAAATTGGTTTCCTCCACACTTTACAGAGGTGAAAAAAATGCACCAAGTCAAATAACAAAATATTGGGATATTTTATTAACATTTTATTAAAAATGATAGCTTCCACGGAGTTTCACAAAATGGGAGATGGAACTTGAAGGTGGAGCAATTTAGCAAGGAAAGTCTAGAACACAAGGAAATACTGGCCAAAAAAGAGCAATGCTGTGCAATATGCATCCATTGTACATTTTCTCAATTGGAAACCATGGCTGTTTTTTTGAATCAATGCTTCACTCTACTAGCTATTGAGAGAATTTTCTAATTACTGAGCTGGTTAATGCACTACATATGACATTAAGTGTTATGGATATGAAAATAGCTAAACTTAACATTGGTTTTAAACAGATCACAACTGTCTCAGTTTGTGGGAGCTGGTGGGCAGAGACATTTCTGTGCGAGACATCCAAATGGATGTACTTTTGTTCCCCCAATGGACAGCATGCACTTGACTGACAGTGTTCACATTTGACCAGTTTGATAGGACTCAAATTTTGGTTCATATGCATATTGTCACCTGGATTAGGAATGAGTACATGACTGATATTTATAGATGTTGTCCTGGCATATGAGAGAATGGGAAATGAGTAGAAAGCAAAATATTTCAGGTTTTGGAGCTGATACTGATCAACATCATGTTTCACACTGATAGCACTGGACTGCAACAAAGATGCTTTTGCATGAGGTTTTCCAGAATGCAATTGCTGATACACGCACCTAAATAAGGCAAGCATTCTAAGCTCTCAGCTTACTTGAGTAAGGTTACTTGTAAATACTGTTAGAATCCTGACAGTCCATAATGTGTTTCATTAAAGCCACCAAATTTAAATCTTTCTGTATCTCGTTATCTGGAGCAATGCAATTTATTGTCAGTAAACTATTGCCCATTAGTGCACGAGATTAAATAAAATGTCAACCTTCTTATATTTAGAGAATTCCCCATTGGCATTTTAATGGATTTTTGAAGTAATGTCAGATATATTTTTACTGTCAACTGCCAATGCAGGAGTATGACTACATATTATGTAGATAGCTCTGCAGGGAGAATGGTCATTTCGCTGAGTACCACAACATCCATGATCTTATTAAAATGGAATGAGCAGTAGATACAGCTGAATTTCCATCAAGATGGATGTCAAATGCTGCGTTATTTATATTTTCAATTTTTTTCCAAATTATGTCCTAGATCTTCTAGTGTCTGACTGGTTAGAGATGTGTTGGGACTGTTCAGAGTTCCTGATGTACTGAGTCAGTGAATATTGGCTGGGATATTTAAACTTAGGATAGGCAATTCCCCATTTCCCGATGCAAATATCTCCGAAGATGAATTAAAGTCTGAGACTTGGAAGAGTTCCTAGTAATTTAACTGAATAATTATCCAGGAAATATTGGATTGATTATGACTATGTCTAATTCCTGGTAATTCACAACTGAATCTCCCATCTTCTATCACTCTCACTAATTCTCCACAATTCCAGTGACACCCCATCAATACCCCTTCACTTCCCTGACCAATCTCATTCCACTGTAGCCCTCAACTCCCCCTCTGATCCAGACCTCCTCAGATCACTCAACTGACCCGATGTCCCCATCATGACCTAAGCCCCTCACATCCTTCCACCCACTCCAAAACCTTGTCAGTCAAAATCAATTCCCTAACTACCTCCATGACTGTCATTTCACTATGATTCCCCCCTCTCAACTTTCCCCAAGTCAAACTGACCACCCAGCGAGCTGCCACACAACTCAGCCTATTCATTGTCCACCCTATCCACTTAACATATCTATCCATCTCCCTGACCACCACCTCACTCACCATATTCACCAATGCACACAACAGATGCAAAATGCTGCAAAAGAGAAAAAGCAAAAATTAGGTCAGAAATTAGATGAAATCAATATGATGTCCAAAACACTGTAAAGTCCTTAAAAGAAAGGGAAGGTGCTGCTCATTGAGTTTATTTTGGGCTTTGATGGAGCAATGCAGGAGATCAAGCACTGAAAAGGAGCATAAAACAATTTAGAGAATTAAAATAGCAATCAAATGGAACATTGAGGTTACAGTGCATTATGAATCCTCATTCCTGATGAAGGGCTCCTGCTCCTTGGATACTGCCTGACCTGCTGTACTTTTCCAGCACCACTCTAATCTTGTCTCTTCTCTCCAGCATCTGCAGTCTTCACTTTCACCTTACAGTGCATTATTCCAATTTCTCAGCAAGATTACTGGCTCATCTTATCCTGGTTAGTGACAAAAAAACTGCAGATGCTGGAATCCAAAGTAGACAGGCAGGAATCTGGAAACACAGCAAGCCAGGCAGCATCAAGAGGTGCAGAAGTCAACGTTTCAGGTGTAACCCTTCTTCAGGACTGGGGCTTGGTGTGGGGGGAGCTGCAGATAAAGGGGGAGGCAGGGGCAGGGTGGTGAAGTGGGGATAAGTGAAGACATGTAGAGGGTATGACCTGGTTAGTCAATGGGATGAATGAATCCAGTTGGTGGCAGGGAGCAATGGAAGGAAGAGGGAGGGGCTGGGAAGGGAGTCAAGGGGTGGGGAGGGAGGTTATTTGAAATTAGAGAACTTAATGTTGAGTCCTCCGGGCTGTAGGGTGCCCAGGTGGAACGTAAAGTATTGTTCCTCCAATAGCAGCTGTGGTTTGTTTTGGAAATGGAACAGGCCAAGGATGGACTTGTTGGAAAGAGAGTGGTTAGGGGAATTGAAATGGACGGTTATTGGGAGGTCCGCTCAGCCCTGCAGACCCGGCTGCGATGCTCAATGAGCCGTTCTCTAAATTTACATTCGGTCTCCCCGATGTACAGAAGACCACAATGGGCACACCTGATGCAGTAAACTAGGTTGGAAGAAGGGCAGGTGAACCTCTGTCTCATCTGGAAGGAATGTTTGGGGCCCTGGATGGATGTGAATGAGGGTAGTGAATCGGCAGGCTTTGCATCTTTTCTGGTTGAAGAGAAAGGCCCCTGGGGATTTGGTGGTAGGCGTGGCGTG
>NC_057723.1:23674556-23712562 GCF_004010195.1 Chiloscyllium plagiosum | reverse complement strand
CTGAAATGACCTGGGAGTTGCAGTGGGAGAGGGACTCCCTGAGATTCTTGTAGAGAGAGGAGGAAAACTTCTTCAAGGCAGGCATCCATGCAAAAGGATTCGCAGTAGGGTTAAAATCAACTAGGTAAAAACAATGACTGCAGATGCTGGAAACCAGATTCTGGATTAGTGGTGCTGGAAGAGCACAGCAGTTCAGACAGCATCCGAGGAGCAGTAAAATCGATGTTTCAGGCAAAAGCCCTTCATCAATCCCTCTCCCACTGCAACTCCCAGGTCATTTCAGACTCTCTGCCTTTATTCCTGATGAAGGGCTTTTGCCCGAAACGTCGGTTTTACTGCTCCTCAGATGCTGCCAGAACTGCTATGCTCTTCCAGCACCACTAATCCAGAATCTCGTTTCCAGCATCCGCAGTCATTTTTTTTACCTTTCCCATACTTGTTAGGCCGCTCCCTGACAATCAGCATCTAGTGGGCTGCTGTGCATTCAAGACCCTGAGTATTGTTAAACTGTTCCATTTGCGATTCGGACCCGGGAACATCACTGAACTCATGTCCCAAGATCCGGAGTCCTGTTTCTCTGATGCTCACAATCCCTAAACTCCCTAATCACCATTCAAACACATGATCAAGACATTCTGGAACAGGCATCAGGTTGTTGGATTAGGTTTCCTCCTGAGCATAAGTTAAAACATGTGGTACGAGAAAAGCACAGCCAGTTAGGTAGCATCGAGGAACAGGAGAATCAATTTTGTGAGTATAAGCTCTTCATCAGGAATATGTGGCAATGTTACCAGCTCCTGGGAACCTGAAGTTTATTCATGAAAGATATACAGGAACACCATTCTCGAACATTTCCCAAATTGACTACAGCCCCATCCCAACCCTTCTTAGTCCTGTGATAAATCAGATCACATTTTGAGTAAAGGTCTAAAACTAAAACAATAAACTGTTTCCTCTTCTCAGATGTGAAATAAAAGTTATCTATTTTCCACGTCTACTCAAATCTCCACATTTACAACTTTATTCTTTTCTCCTTTTTTATTCATTGACTAGTCAGTCCATCAGCAGTTAGTTAACCTCATTCAACTAATTCCTTGGATTGTGAATTGCTTTTGTTGAGTTGTTGCTGCATTCACAGTAGACATGAAATGGCTTCTGATTTCTCTTTTCACAGTTATTGAAAAAGACCAAAAAATGTTAAAATGTGAAATATTGTCTGGATTTGATCATTGATCATCTGTCACAATGAGACCTATTTGAAAGCACTTATATAATCAAAGTACATTGTACAGAAACTAGGGAATTCCGTTTTTCAATCTACATGACCACAGTTCAAAACTAACCAGGACTGACGAATAAAAGCTTTTTCTCTGTTGGATGCCTGAATAAGTCTCTTATGAAATAAATTTAGCACAAAATTGAATAGATGGGCAGTTTGATTCAAAGAGATTTAAAAATAATACTGGTGTAAGATGTGGTGTAGTAGAAGATGATTCCAAATGGCTCACCACTACACTTTAATACATCATTGATGCAGTTTTGATCTACACTATTCTTAACACACAAGAACATATAGGAAAATTGTCATACCCCCTGCTGAAATAACATTCACTTTGAAAAAGAAAAGATGTCTCAACCTTTATGTGCTGCTTTAATAGGATGCATCATCAAATGAAGTATGGGGAGCAGCAACTGTCCAAGCTTAAATTTGAACCTTGTTTTTGTGATGGCCGTTCCTTCAAAGCTGACCTTTGGGCTGTAAGTTAGAAACTCATCAAAGCTAACATACTATGACAAGAAAAGTGACCTTTTGCAGCATCTATTGCCAGGTTCCATTCACCCAACATGTTCTGGATATTAACAAGCAATTGCTTTTCCTATATTCCAGTCCAAACTGAAAAATGGTGTAACAACTATTCAGGATGCTCCATAATTTTCCAATCATGAATAATGTTCAGTGTTCATTTGTCTTCATCAAGAATGTCTCAACCTTTGATGCCATATGGTGAAGGAAGGAAGTCTCCATATCATCCCCTAATACCAAGAGGTGAAACACCAACAGTGAGCACGTAGGAGAGTTCTAAGACTTAGGCCTGGGTGACAAAATACTGATACGGTAGTTGCTGTCCTTGAGCCATCTATCTACAGCAAACACCTTTATTAAATTTCAAATTATTACAAGCTAAATAAACTTGTAAAGTGCTAGCACCTTCAGATAAGATTAGATTCCCTACAGTGCTGAAACAGGCCCTTCGGCCCAACAAGTCCACACCAACCCTCTGAAGAGTAACCCACACAGACCCATTTCCCTCTGACTAATGCACCTAGCACTATGGGCAATTTACCATGACCAATTCACCTGACCTGCACATCTTTTAACTGTGGGAGGAAACTGGAGCACCCGGAGGAAACCCATGGAGACACAGGGAGAATGTGCAAACTCCACACAAACAGTCACCCAAGACTGGGAATCGAACCTGGGACCCTGGTGCTGTGAGGCAGCAGTGCTATCCATAGCCACCGTGACGCTCCAATTTGGTGTATTAACAATACACCAAAGATTTATGGATGAATATATTGTGGCCAGGATCATGTAGGAAAAATATTTTTATGCTTGTGATCCTCAAGGAGGTGGAATCCCTACTGTAATTCTGAAACACAGTGAAGATACACTTTTGAAACAACATAACTCTCTTCTGGGAAGAAAAGTGTAAGTTATTTTTAAATCAGTCTAATTGGATACACTGTGACAGACCTATGGGGCAGTAAGACTTAAGGACAGGCCCTCTTGGTCTGGATGAAGACTGGAAACTTAAGGATTTCAGGGATGTGATCATGACTATATCCAAGAGGGAAACAAGTCCAAATGCAGTAGCAGTGGAGTTGCCTTGCTATCTGCACAGGAAAGATAAGAGTGGACATTTTACCTGAAGCTCTACTAATCTAGGCTCCAATTCCATATGTGATCTGACATGACTAGGGATTAGCTCTTCTCACTCATTCTTAGTAGCTATACTTAGAGTCAAGGTACAATTCCCTTTACTCTTCTCTGTATGGCAAACACAATAAGAGTTCAAGAAACTACACCGACCACCTTTCTCAACCTCACCAAAGCCTTTGATTCTCTCACCCTGAAAGGTATTTGCAGTTCACAGAAGATGAATTAGATTAATATCTGGAATCAATTTATCTCATGAAGAAAGATTGGACAATCTGGACTCATGTATTGAAGTTTAGAAGAGTGATCGGTGATTTGATTGAAATATATAAGATCTTGAAGAAGCTTGACAGGGTGGATGTGGAATTGATGTTTCTTCTTGTATGTAAATCTAGATTTATGAGTCACAGTTTAAAGATAAAGAGGCACCCACTGAAGACAGAGATAAAATAATCTTTTTCTCCTCATCAAGTCATAAGATTTTGCAACTTCCTTAAAAAGATGGTGGAAGCTGAGATTTTGAATATTTTAAAAATAAAAGTGGATAGGTACTTGGCAAGTAAGGGGTTAAAAATCACTGGGGAGAACCACAGATGTAGAGTTGGGGTTATAATCAGATCAGCCATCATCTTATCAAATGGCAGAGCAGAAGCTAAATGACTACTGCTTCTGTTCCTAACTTAAATGTCCATATGGAGTGGCCTCGTCAACCATAAGGAGTGGCCTTCAAAACTTTGTCACCATCCACAAAACTCCATAATAACTTGCAAGCCATGAGGCTTAACAATGCAACCCACCACAAATTTGACCTCAGTGAAAACTGGGTTTAAACAAGACACCATCACTCTTATGATTTGGAGGTGCTGGTGTTGGACTGGGATAAGTTAAAAATCACAAAACCTGGTTATAGTCCAAGTGGGCTATCACCATCTCTCTTAATTTTCCTTTCTGCAATACATTACCTTACCTCCAGCAAATTATCTACAGGTATGAAGGTAAACTATAGAATAAATGGGGAACTGCTTAGCCAAATAATGTTCAACCCAAAGCAAGTTCAACCACAGTCATAGAGCTCCGGTAGGTAAATTATGCTTATACGCACTCACTCAAAACTAAGCACTATATGATAGCCAAATCCCTTTCTGAATTATAAGGGAAAGTAGGCCTTTCCTCAGACACCTGAGAAATCAATGTCCTCTTCCAAACCACTTGGTAGCAAAATGCCTTACTCTCAATGATGAGATCCAGAAATATATGTTCCATTTGCTGTACCTTGGGTGCATCACCTCTACAAAGGCAGGCGTAAGCATTGAAAAACATCACCTCCAGTGTGCTAGATGACTGAGGAAACAAGCATTTGAGAGGGAGGATCTCAAACCTGAGATTAAAGTTGTGGTTTACTGGAAGGAGCCATCCCTCTCCTTAAATGATTCTGAAGTTTGGAGGCCCAGAGAAGGCACCTGACAGCACCGGAGAAGCAGTACCAGTATTGCCTTCACAAAATTCTTCCAATCTGGGAGAAAGATGGGGTTCAACAGCAATGTCCTCAAACAAGCCGATGTGCTGTTTGATAACATTGAGGTGCTGTTCACCCAAAACCGCTGAGTGCAACATATCATTTGTAAGTCTGACACCAGTCTTCTGAAACAACTGTGATACACAAGGCAACAAACTTCCTGGACAACAATGGAGATGCTTTAGGTAAGTCCTGCCAAGTCACAGTTTCCTGGTTTGTGACTGATCAAATTCAAGAAGTTTCCTCAAGGTAAATACTGAACATATGAAATGACTTTAATGGAAATTTGGAGGAGTTAAATCAAGGTTTCCAAGACGGTGTACAAAGCCCCAAACACATTATCTACACAAATCCTTAAACCAACATCTGTACAAGATGACGCTAAGTCCACAGGTTGTGCATTGAACTGATTAGCCATCTCATAATCCATTAAATTGGAGTGGAAATACTGATCCTCAATCTCAAGGGACTGCATTAGAAGAAGATTAATTTACGGCAAAAAGAAAGAAACCATAGCAAAACGTCAATCTGTTATTGCAAATTCTTGAAACTTTATTTTTTATCCAGATGAATGGATCATCTACTGTACTAAAAACCATTTGCACTTGAAACCTAGCTGAACATTGGCAATGACCATAACTATTCACACGTTAGATAGCTGGAAAGGGAAGGAAAAAAGATTCTCATTTTAATTTCAAAGCAGAGTATATGCTAATCAATATAAAGAAACAGGTGACTAATGTTTTTCAAGTGACAAAGCCATTTTTTAGAATGAAGGAGCTATTTAAATAATAGTAGTAAAGATGAAAGCATAGCTGACAGGACTCACAGGGAGAAAGTGAGGACACTTACACGGTCAACTTACCTTTAAAAGACAAGTCCCTGGGATGAATCACTTCACTGAAGCACGTTCACTTACAATGCAGCTCCTGCTTATGACATGTAAAAATGTGAAAACAATTTAAACTAACTATTTGATGTATTCCATATAGTTCAGCAGCCCATTTCATTCACAAACCTAATGTGCTGATAATGGGTTTCCAAAGTCTCATACCACCAATTGAAAGTGGTACTTGAAAGGAAATCCAACATTCATTCCCTATTCAAAATGAGGAACCCAGCATCAGTGATGGTGAGTGCTTATAGCAATCTCAAACAACAAAACGTCCAAAGGAAAATTGTTTCAGTTCACCTGCAGACTAAAATCATTCCTCTAAATCCCGATTTAAAAAAAATGACAGTGTGGCTATTTTTGACAGCCTGTATCATCATAGCTACTAATATGACCTGATAAAATAAAACAAGTGAAATATAATTGATGGGTGTCCATCATATAACCATTGACAGTTGATTGGCAGAAATAATATGATCAGTGCCTAATATGGTTTAATGGCTTTTTGATGAACAGCTGAAAATTAGATTTTGTTTTAATGTGTCATGCGACTTTAGTTTTTCTTTCATCTGACTCAACAGCCAATGATCATCACTGACTTTCAATCAACACACTATTGCTATTTACATAGACGCCCAATAGATGCTGTAGACATATTTGTTATCAAGTCAACATTTACTTGGCTCCATGACGATTTTGTCAGAATATGGCACAAACATCGTGGGCTTCTCTAGCTAATCTCAAACTAGCTCAATAGGAAAAAAACTTAGTACTTTCTTTCTCATCCTTAAAAGATCTTTTGTTTTCAAAGAACAATTGTTATGAAGTTGAAAGTGTGCACAATGCTTTTAAGAGAGAGTGAAGGCTATTTTGGCAGTGAGAGTTTGCAAGCAACTGCCATGTGACTGACTTGCAGTCACAGAGTGTGCCGGAAAAATTGAAAATATGTAACATTTGGCTGCAAACTAGATACCTCAGTTGTTTTGACAACCATTTGATTTTAACCAAACAGTTTAAATTATGCACCAGGATAATAAAACCCAATCAAATTAGAAATTCACTGTTTTAACAACATCAAACCAATGAGACAATCTGATGCTTGATGCTTTTAAAAACAGCATTTTGGACAATTGGCCAGAAAGAGCACCAACTGCCATTGAAAGACTGTTATTCACCACTCTCGCTGTCAAAGGTACCTTTTTTCATATGAAACATCTTTGCAGCAGAAGACCAAGGGCAACCCAGGAAGATCTATAAACAGAGGAAAATCAACACTGAAGGTGACAATCGCTGTCTGGTTTTAAAATTAAGTTGCTGTAAATTTAACAGGGGCTTTATTGGATCAGTGTATTGTTATAGAGTGGGAAGTAGATTACAAATCTTTAACGGAAAGGAGTCTTAACATTATAAATAGTTGTTGCTTAATGTTCGCTTTTACAGTTAAAGAATAAATTGATTTTTTTAAATTTAAATAATAGAAGTTGAGTAGTTCTCTGTCATTCTTACTTTAACAGATTACAAGGCGAGATGAGCTTTTCTGTGTGTTTAGTTTAACTAGCAGAGGGGTTCACTGCCGTATCATAACAAAATGAACTGGTTAAATTACATTTAGTATCAAATGATGAGCAGAGCATGCATTAGCACTTACCATAGAATGCCTACACAGTGTGGAAGCAGGCCATTTGGAAGGTCCATACTGCAGCTCTGAAGAGCATCTCACCCAGACCCACCTCCCTACTCTATCTCTGTAGCCATTTCCCATAGCCAATTCACCTAACCTGCTCACCTTTGCACGGTGAAAGAAAGTAAGTGTACCCCACGCAGAATGTGCTGAGAGGCAGCAGGGCTAACCATTGAGGCACCTTGCCACCCTGGTTCTGAGATCTACATACTGAATGGGCAACAAAGTGTGTCAGAGCTGTGTCAGTGTAAGCAAGTCTAATACTTCCACAGCTGCTACGCTGGAAGTATAATTTTGGATATTCAAATAATCAGGATCAGCATTGTGGAATAAGAAAACCTTCACAAGAACAGAGCAGTGACCAGCTAGGACAAAAGAATGCTATATTTGTAAAACTATATGCTACTTTCAGAGAGTATGCAGGAGTAGGAACAGTTTCAGAGCAGTAAAATGTCAAATGACTACTAATACAAAGATGTTAGTGCAGTATTAGAAAATAAACCCAAAGCATTCCAAAGGGAAATTTATGCTGTAACTGACTGAAGTTTGACAGAACTTGTTTTTGTCAGTAAACATCTCAATAATTTTAAGCCTGAAGCAAGTATCATTGTCTTATCGTTAAAAGATTACAGAAGTTGTAGCCCACAGAAATGAAATTATATGGTGCATCAAACATATATTGCAGAATTAAAAGCATGCTAAAGATAAATATCTAACACAAAAGGTGTCAGAAAACATTAATTATAAATGTAATTTATAATCAGGAAACTTCACTCGAGCAAGAATCAATGTTTAGCCCTCAGCCTTCTTGAAAAGATCAGAGACTGAACAGCATAGGAGTAAAACTTTATTTTAGAAAGGATTCACAAGGTTAGTGAAACTCAATACTGAGTACAGCATCATGTTAAAGAAAGATGCTAAACTGTTATGTCTCTACACGATTCCACATTCCTGATTCAGGCAAGTTCAGAGTCAACTTGAGCAGATGAGCAGAATGAGCATCATTTTCCAGAGACCAAACCATGTTTGAGCATGATTATAACTTCCAAACATAATGGGTCTATAAGAATACATAACACAGCTCAATAAGTCATTCAAAAGGAAAATCCCCTCAATGTCAGCAGTAGATGTATGTTTACCCAAATTTTTCATTAAACCCAATACCAGAAATTTGTTCAAGGAAGTGTCAGTGGATGAACAATCAAAACTGTTTGCTAGCTTTGTCACTAAATTGTTGCTCCAATAAACAGCCTTTTGGTATTCCCCAGACCATGAGATTTTTCAAGGGACGATGTGTCTATTTACAAGGTTTAGAAGGTGCCATATACCACAGGATGACATCTTATTACATGGGGAGAGAATTGAAAATGATAGAGACATGGAGTTTTTTGGCATGAAAAGATTACCTTTGGCTCATTGTATTCACACTGATCATCAAGCACATATCTGCAATTGTCACATTTTCCAGCATTTGACACATTGGCTTATATCCTATGACACCTCAAATGACCATGTAAATAATTTTAAATGTTGTGATGATTTCTGCATCTGCCACACTTTCATGCAGTGTATTCAGATAATCACCACTCTCTGGGTGGAAAAGAAAATTCTTCCTTAAAAGTCCCCTCTTAATCTTCTTCGCTTTACCTCAAATCTATGTCCCCTTGTTAATGATCTTCCTGTTAAGGAGAAACATTTTTTCCAAACTACCCTATCTATACTCCTCATAATTTTGTATGGTTCAATCCCAAGTCTACCTCATCATTCTCTGTTGTAAGGAAAACAATCCCAATCTATCTAGATTCCCTTCATACCTGAAAAATACTAACCCTGGTGAATGTTTTCTACACCCTCCCCAGTGCAACTACATCCCTCCCACAGTGTGGTAAGCAATACTCCAACTGTGGCCTAACTAACAAGTCTCTGGGAAATGATGCTCATTCTGCTCATCTGCTCAAGTTGACTCTGAACTTGCCTCAATCAGGAATGTGGGATCGTGTAGAGACATAACAGTTTAGCATCTTTCTTTAACATGATGCTGTACTCAGTAGTGAGTTTCACTAACCCTGTGAATCCTTTCTAAAATAAAGTTTTACTCCTATGCTGTTCAGTCTCTGATCTTTTCAAGAAGACTGAGGCCTAAACATTGATTCTTGTTCAAGTGAAGTTTCCTGATTATAAATTACATTTATAATTAATGTTTTCTGACTCCTTTTGTGTTAGATATTTGTCTTTAGCGTGCTTTTAATTCTGCAATATATGTTTGATGCACCATATAATTTCATTTCTGTAGGCTACAACTTCTGTAATCTTTTAACATTCTAAACTGAACTAACATTCTATCATTGCCTCTTTGCTCTAGTGTTCAATGCCTCAACTATGTAGTTTCCAGGCGTCCAAGCTGAAAGGGCATAGTCTCAGGTGTGTATGTGTGTGTGTGTGTATATGTGTGTATGACTATTTATGTTTGACAAAAGATGGTTTTCTCAATATGGTAAGATATCCTCAAAATGATACATCAGGGATGCTTTGGGACTAACAAGTGTAGAGCCCAGACTCGGTCATCTGTAGAGTGGACAGGGATCTCAAGGGAGAATCAAACCCTATAAGCTGACAGTGAAACTTGTGCTGTTCACAGAGCTGAGCAGTGAGAGCTATGTTTTTTTTCTGCTAGACAATGGAAATAGGAGGGACAGAGCTGCGAGTGTTTGATGGACGGTCTTGTCTTATTGCTGTTGAATATTCATCTTGGTGCACTGTATTGAAAAAGTTAAAGTTAAGTCTATGCGTCACCATATAAATGGTTGTTAGGATCCTACATGAAGTATTGTCTGTATATGGGGTCCCCAATGAAGTTCTGTGAGACAATGGACAACAACTTGCTTCAAGTCTTCCAATCAATTTGTAGTTGGTTCTGGGTTTGACATATAAAAATATTGACAAGGGAAACGGGGAGAATGTGGGGTCCAGATTATTATATTTTTCTTAAAGAAAATAATTGAATTTTGCAAAGACTTGTTAACTACTGATCCGCCCCGCCCCAGTGTAGTATGCCACAATCAGAATTACTGAGAGGTAGAAAACTGAAGACTCAGCTCCCTATCCCAACAAAGCGGATGAGTTCACAGGAATATTAGAATAGTCTTATTGGCAGGCTATTCACTATATTAAATATCATCATGCTTGACAGATGCCACGCTTGAGCTAAAACCAACAGATATGGATGAGGGACCTTGCCATGAATGATCTAGCTACTCAAGAGGCAGAGGACCAGCAGTGAATGTATTATTTCCATACAGCTAAGGGTTTTGAATGGATGAACTGCAAGAACCTTGTCTTATCGCAGAACCAATGTCCATCAATGATTGACTGGGGCAAAGCCAAGGATGCTGATCTGCAGATTATGCAAGTCACAGTCAGAACGAAGATCAATATTACAAGACAAATCATGGAATAAAAGAATCCCTACAGTGGAAGCAGGCCATTCAGCCCGTGGAGTCCACAATCACCTTCTAAAGAGCATCCCACCCAGATGCACCCTCCCATTCAATCCCTGTAATCTTGCATTTCCCGTGGCTAATCCATCTAACCTGCATATCTCTGGACACAATGGGCAATTTATCTTGACCAATCCACCTAACTTGCACATCTTCAGACTGTGGGAGGAAACCAGGGCACCCAAAGGAAACTGACGCAGACATACAGTCACCGAAGACTGGAATCAAACCTGAGTCCCTGACACTGTGGGGGTGTAGTGCTAACCACTGAGCTACCATGCCAATTGTCATACAGTCTTGGGTAGGGAGAAAGCAGAAAATTATAGAGCCTTATGGAGTGCAGACATATATCCACAGGTCTCATCATAATCTTGCTAACAATGCTTATCTTACTAATGTAACTTGTACCTGATTTCTATCAGGCAATAAACTGCATCTTGTTTAAGATAAGAATCGCTTCTTGTGCAAACTCAGTTCAGGTTGCTCCTCTACCTCTGTAAAACAAATAGGCCCTTGAACCCAGTAAAGGAAAAAGATTTGGTTGAAGCACAAGTATTACTAATGGCACCATTTTTGCAAATGACAGGGTGTAAGAATCACCTTGTAGAGAGAGAAAAAACTGAAAAGGAAACTTTAAAAGCTCATCAGACCTAACCAACTTTCTAAGTACAAAAATACCAAAACATCACATGCTAGGTCAACATACAATGGCTTTAAATCCTTTGCTGTTGAAGTTTGTGTCCCAGAATAGTCAAAGAAATGAATTAACATAAAATAATGACCAGCTTTAGAACTTGTGCTCCAAGATGTGCTGTCATTGTGAGTAGTGTTAAACCTTGTCAGATTCCATCCACTCCAGGCCAGTGGCATTGTTTTCTCTATGTACTTTCCATCTTTTTTCTTTTCTTCTTCCTTACTTCTTCATCTTCAATATCATGGCAGTAATTACATGGCGGTGGCTACATCATCAATGATTGGGCGGGACATTGAGTAGTGCCCAGAGCCTGGACTCTTGGCAGTGGTAAGCCCGGAACCTGAACTCCCAGCAGTGATAGACCTGAAGCCTGGATTCCTAGTGGTGGTACGCCTGGGGCCTGAACTCCCAGCAGCGATAGGCCTGAGCCTGAACTCCCGGTGATGGTAGGCCTCAAGCCTGGACTCTTGGCAGCAGCAGTGTCTGGATAAAGGACTCATTGCAGCAGTGTGCTGGGACCAGGACTTCTTGCAGCAGTAAATCCGCAGTCTGGAATCTTGGTCATGTTGGCAAGGTCCTGGTGGCAGCTGAGCTGGAGACTTCTGAGTTATCAGTGTTGTCATTGTTGTTACCAGAGGGGGAGCTCCTTGAGGAATGGAACACCTTGCAGAGACCTTGCAGAAACCCTGAAACCATGTTTAAGACCCCAATTTGAACAGAAGATGAACTCTTCTTTAAGTAATTTTTTTTTTTAACCATATTGTAACTCAAAATAATGCTGGATTGTTGAGACAAAACACCTTTCACTGTACCTTTAAGATATGTGTGACAATTACTTGTTCATTCCTTAAAGTTTGTATGGAAGTGGTACAAGTCCAGAGAAAATGCAAGAGTCAAAAATAGCTGTTCAAGCACAAAATTAAAAATGCTACTGTGCACACAAATGTTAACACCTAGAGCAATCATCTTTTAAACAGCACTCAGAATACCAAGACTTTCCTTTATTCAAACGCATCAGATAATATGCCATCTTTGGAAATTATGAAACATGTTTTCTCAGTGGCAAGAAATGACTACTTTTAAGCGAGTATATTGCAGATTAATTGTCAATCAACTAATTTCAAATTTCCCACCAAGGTATGTTTTCAACTTGTCTGAAAACGAAACCTTGATTGAAGAAAATTACATTACTCAATTTTGATTTAATATTACTTGGGACAGGTAGTATAGCTTCCAAAAATGAAAAGATGTTAGCGATGTCTTTGAAGCATAAAGACTATCACAAATAAAAAAAGGTTTACCACTTCTAAAACCAGCAGAGCTCATTGTTGGACAAGAAAGCAAATTTTGCTCTGAACTTCCTCCACTCAATAGAAGAAGCTAACAAATAGAGAGAAGAGAATTTTGATGCAGAACATAATACAGAAGTCAGTATTGTGTTAAGAAAAGATGCTAAGTTATTGCATATTACATCGCTAGAAAGATCCTTCAACCTTCAATAGAGATAGTAAAAATAAATACAGGAGATAATCAATATAAGTGACAACTAACAAGTGACAATGCCAGAGAATGATATTTGGGCATGTTATTGTACCAAAATCCAACCATTTTATTAGAATGTGTTTATATTTAATACAACTCATTAAAGTGGTGTCTAGAGAATCTATATTGTAACTACTGTGAATGAAAGCTAATCCAAACTCTCGAAAAACAAAATCTTTACGAAGTTTGAGACCAACTGGAGTTTTTGATGGGTCCCATTAGATGAGAACCCCAGATTGTTTACCAAATTCATCATTCTATTTGAGAAATATTGTTTCAACAGATTGCCCTTTTGAAATCCCCTCATCTCCAGAGATTTCCCAATGTACTGTGTTCAATATTTATAATGCATGCCAGGTGTTACTAGACATAAGGAAAATATGTTGGTCATTGCAGATACAATAGAACTTCATGACCGAGTCCAAACAGTTAAGAAATAAATGCAGGTGGGGGGGCTTATACTCAATGGAAAGTGTAAAGTATTACCGACTAGGCCAGACAACTCAAAACATTCTTAAACAGGCAATCCAGACCATAACTTTGCAATTTGTTTCAGTAACTGTACAGTGAAAATTACCCAGATTAAGTTAGCTAGGTTGACTACAAGGTTTTAAATCAGACAAAACTTATTCTCAAACTTACACAATGAAACACAAAGAACAGAATAAAGAACCACTACAGAACTCAGTCTGTCCAAACTTGACTTAATTCTGCTGTTCCATATATACACAACAACCCCAATAATCAAACCTCTTAAACACAGTAAAAATGAAACAACGGCTTACAGGTCGAGGTTAGAAGGGCAGTAGGAGAGTCTAGCAGCCTATTTCCACACAGCTCCACAGCTGAACTCCCTAACTGGTTCCGGATTAAACTGCTTAGCTAGAGAGCTGGCCACCCCCCCGTGACTTAGACAGGTTACTTCTAAAAACAAAAGCTTTGGCCTAAAGACTCATCTGTTTACAGAAAAATAAAAAAGCCATTCATCTCTGTACCAAACCCAGCCATTTCGGAGCCCAGCCTGTTTACAAACCCACTGGATGAAAACCAAGTCTTTTTGAGAAAAGGAACAGCTTTTTGAAAAAAAGGACCAGCTTTGTGACAAAAGGTAGTAAAAGATTTTTCCATAGTAAAGTCAATTCATAGCTTACAATTATTTCTGGGAATGATAAATCAGTTCATATAACATTTATTCTGCTTGGCAATCATCAATAAACACTTGCAACACTTAGTCAAAAGTCTCAAGGAGAGTATTGAGACACACATCAAGAAGAGGCCTTCCAGAAGATCAAAGGCATACTGACCTCCACAGATACCTTGGCCATAACAATCCATCATTCAACATTATTATTACAACAGCTGCCAAGCACAGGTGTTAGAGTTGACTTTTCCAAGAACAGCTGGAAAGACACAGAAAACCAGGATATTATGTATTTCAAGATTATCTGAAACAGTAAATTCAGCATTAAATTTTTACCAGGGCATGTAAGAGATTCTCAGAAAGCATACTCTCATAATTTGAACAGAGACTGATGGAGCTGGTAGAGACAGATGACACAAAACTGGGTGGTAGGGTAATCTGTGAGCAGGATGCAGAGTTGCTCGTGTGAATCGGACAAGTTGAATGAGTGGGCAAAGGCATGGTAGATGAAGTTTAATATGGATAAAGTGAGGTTATTCATATTGGTAACAAAAACAGGAAGGTGATTATTATCTGAATGGCAATGGATTGGGAAAGGGGAAATGCAACAAGTCCTGAGTATCCTTGTACACCAGATGCTGAAAGTAAGCATTTAGGTACAGCAGACAGTGAAGAAAGCAAATGTATTCTGCTTTCATAGTGAGAAGATTCAAATACAGGAGTAGAGTTGGCTTGATGCAATTGTACAGGGTCTTGGTGAGGTCACAACTATAGTATTGTGTGCAGTTTTGGTCTCCTTATCTGAGGAAGGAGTTCTGGCTATGATGGGTACAACAAAAGTCTACCAAACTAATTCTGCGTATGACAGGACTGATATATGAAGACAGGCTGAATTTATTAGGGCTATATTCACTGGAGGTTAGAATAATGAGGAGAGATCTTGTAAAAACCTACAAAATTATATTGCAGCAGACAGGATAGACACAGGAAGGATGTAGTGTCCAGTACCATGAGTTACAGTATATAGTTCTTAGAGTGAAAGGGATTAAAGGTAATGGGGAGAAAGTGGAATAGAGTGCGTTCAGCCATGATCATATTGAATGGTGAAGCAAGCCCAAAGGGTTGAAAAGTCCACTCCTGTTCCTATTTTCCAAATTTCTGTATTTGGAGGATTGAACAGTCAAAGGAATGGACATATTGCTGTTTGGCACAGTGTTATGTCAATGTCACACTGAAGGCAAGAGTCAACAGCTTACAGCCAAACACATTGTTTGTGCATCAAAATAAATGGCCGTGTGTGAAAGGTGGAGGTGATTTGTCCTTAGTGGGATCAAGAGGGACTGCAATCGGCCAGGAGGCACTACTGCAATCAGTCAAGCGGATTGTCCTATTCCAATCCTGTTCCTGGTCAATCAGGTGCTTGGTCTTACAAGGACATCTGTGTTGTTACAATTCAGGAATTTGGCCATAGTTAGTCATACAGATCAAGAGCAATCAGTCTGGAGATTACAGGTACATCAGGCAGGGTGCTGTGGATACATCACAGTGACTTAGCTAGTTTCCCATCAATGAGACAAAAAGATAGACTGAGTATGATGATAGTGGTGTTGCAGGAACAGGAACAAGTGGGAAGAGTTCCCAGTCAATGAATAGGAAATGCAGAAGACAAGAAGGGCTATTAATTTGAAAGGAAGAAGTAGTTGATAACCATTGAGTAAATATGATACTTGCAATAGTGCGAGTTGTAGTTCATGAACCTTAATGTGTGCAGTGGCAGTGTTGGAGTGAGTGGGGCCCTTTGAATATAATGTAAAAGAAATAAGGCATTGGGAAGCTGTGAAATTCTCCACCACAGAAAGCAGTTGAGACCAAAACATTGAATTGTTTCTAGAAGAGGTTGGATATAGTTCTTAGGGTTAAAGGAATCAAAAGATATGGGGAGAAAACATGGTACTGAGTTTGGATGAATATAGTGAATAGGAAAGAAAACTCAAGGGGCTGAATGGCCTATTCCTGTTTCTATTTTCTCTGAGTTATGCATAAGAGACAATGTGTAGTTTAGACACAATGCAACTTGATATTAAGCAACATATGATAAGCCTCTTAATGTTCATTAATCTTGATGTAGTTCCTGCCCAAGACATTGTGCGGACATCCTTGTCCATGTGGTATCAGATTAATGCCAGCAAGAAGGAGTGGTGGCAATGGATCTACTCAAAGAACCTGAAGTCATATTTGACATAACAAAGATTGTGCTTGGTGAGTTAGGGGAAAAAAATCAGGTGAGGCAAAAATAAATTCTCCCAACTCACACTTTCCATATAAAAACAGAAGTTGCTGGAGAAACCCAATAGGTCTGGCAGCACCTATTGGAGGAAAGTAGAATTAATATTTTGAGTCCAGTAACTCATCATGTCAGAACTTCTTACAAAGAGTCACTAGACTTCAAACATTAACTGTGTTTTCTACTCACAGATACTGGCAGACCAGCTGAGTTTCGCCAGCAATTTCTGTTTTTGTCTCAGATCTCCAACATGCGTAACTCTTTGTTTTATTTCCACATTTTCCACAATTTTCTGCCTCTTCCAATTCAAGCTTGGATGTTATATTACAGGAGTGTCCAGTCATCCTTTGTTTTTAAAGGAGCACTGAGCTCAACCAAAACCATTCTACAAATCTATTATTTCATGCTTGTTTATAAACATTTTGTCCTAGAGCATAAATCATGTTAAGAATGCATTAATGCATCACTTGTATTTAAGGACTTTATGACAGGAATGATTCCTACATCTTGCAATTCCTTTCTCAAACAATAAACTTTTAACAATCCCTTGTCCCCATTCTTTTAATGAATATTAATTCTTGGACCATTATCTTTTTTAAAAATGCAAATACTGAAGGAATAAAAAGCAAAATACTGTGGATACTGGAGATCTGAAAATAATAATTTATTCTTTACAAATATTATGGGGGTGACAATAACACACAAATAAATAGTAAAGTTATTTTGAAGCAAAATTTTTAATATAATGAACATTTCAAACTCAAAGGACATATTAGTAGGACCCATAGCATTCTTACTGCCTCAGGCACTGTGGAAACAAACCACAAAGAAATTGAAAGGTTAATGTCTTGATGCCACGCTCAGGGAGCAGCCTCTCAAGAGCAGCATATGCACGAGTGCAGAACAGCAGCAGAAGAAAAATACATAAGAAAGCATCCACAATTTTTATTAGAGCTCTGGAAAAGACTTACACCAGTCCCAACAGTTTGCTTCCTGACAGCTCTTTATGCACCGCTCATGAATTTAAATCAGGCACCCAATGGCGTCTTTGCTATTCTTCATAGTAAGCCAATATTTGAAATCTATGTCATACCCAGAAGTCATGAAGAGAGATCCCAAATTGTGTTTTAACAATGATATCTAGTTTTTAAATGGACACTTACTGGATGCAAGATGGATCGTTAGCATGGAATCCAAATGTTTTCTGTGAACAAAAACTGACTCATCATCCTCCTAGAATGTCATATCCTTGCATTGTGTAGATTAGCTAGTTACATTTACCCAAAAGATCCACTTACAATATGTCGGCTGTAATTTAAAATCAAAAATCATCATGGCTGAGATGTCATGAATGACTCCCACAAGTATCTCCAACATAACACAATAGTTTGTATTAAAGCCATCTCTTTATCTAAAGTGACTAGCTCAGGAAATTCTGTCACAAGACTGAAACTTTGATTTCTTTTAAAAAGCATTAATTAAGCACTTTTGACCTCTTCTTTTGATCTGCTTTGATTATCAGGCCAGAAAACAACAGAATACCTTCAAGATTAACAAAGTAGCTGCCACTAGTCTCAGATTCTCTGAAACCTCATTTCCAGGAAGATTCCTGAATTTCACATGAAAAGAGAATTAATTCCTCATTTACAAGAATTATATTACTGTACCTTCAACTGCACCCACGTGAATCAGAAGTGTTATGGAAATGAATGCTGCCAGACCAACCAAATGCAAGACTTACTGAGTCTAATACATGTGAATTAATTTCAAAATATTTGATCTTAAAGCAATTCGTAATTGTAGTTTCCTTCATTTCTTTTATTCTTTTTTGTTTGTCTGCTTGCATGTGTATGTGGTGACTAACAACCCCTCCAGATTTTCAATGCATTCTTAAGTTCAACTTTGCTTTAGTCTGACATAATGTCCTAATTTTAAGATTGGATTTCACAAATTGGGCTTGAGAGAACACTAAGATTGTAATCTTTTTTCATAAATAAATTTGCTAATGTTATTACGTTTTAGCTTTTGTTGTCACAAAGCTGGTCCCTTTTTTTTCTAAAAGCTGTTCCTTTTCTCAAGAATACTGTGTCCTTGATTTTTTTCAGAGGAGTCATAAAACTCACTCAGTTCTGATTAGATTGGTTTGGTACAGAGATTAAAGGGTATTGAGAGGCCTTTTTGTTTATATGTAAACAGGTGAGACTTCAGGCCAAAGTAGTCATGTTTTAGAAGTGACCTGTATAATGAAAGGGGAATTGTCAGCTCTCTAGCTGAGAACTTCAGCACAGACCAGTTAGGAGTTCAGCTGTGAGGAAACAGGCTCTCTCTCTTTCTGCCCTTCTAATTTCAACCTGTAAGCATCTGTTCCTTTTTTTAAATTGTTTCTTTTAAGGAGGTTTGTTATTGAGACTGTAATTTTCACTGTACACATACCAAAACATTTTGCAAAGTTATGGTCTGGGTTGTCTGCTCAAGAATGCTTTGAGTGGTCTGGCCTAGTCCATAACAGATTGGGGGTTCTTTGCAAGATTTTAAACAGCAAGTGATAGGTGCTAGTGTCTTTATTTTGGGTGTTAGTTTGGTTGGGATAGTAATGGGTCTTTCAGTCGCCAAAGGTTGTCTGGAAGTGGTACGGTGACATTGAATGTTTTTCAAAAGGTGAATAAGACCAAGCTGCAGGAATTAGCAGACAAGCTGGGATGAGAATTGCCTGCTTCTGTGAGGAAAGGATAGATAAATACAGCAGTAGCTCAGCATTTAAACTTGCTGGGGAAACCATCAGAATCTATAGAAATGGCAAGAATTCAATTCCAAATTAAGCAGCTTGAGTTAGAGGTGAGAAATAAGGAAAGGGCAGCAGAAATAGAACAGTTTGAGTTATGATTAAAAACAGAAAAGAGAGGAAAAGAGAGAGCAGCAGAACAGAGAGAAAAAGAGAGAGCTTTTGCACTTCAAAAACTGACACTTAAAAAGGAAATTCAGCTTAAAAGGTTGGAGATAAAGGCTGAAGGTAGGCTTAGTGAGGAAGAGAGTGAGGAGGAACAAGCTTCTGGTAGTCAGAAGCCTAGTGAGAAACTGTTTAAGTATGTTCATGCATCACCTAAATTTGATGAGAAGGATGTGGAAGCCTTTTTCATCTCCTTTGAATAGGTGGCGAAAAAATGCAGTGGCCAGTGGCAATGTGGGTTTTGTTAATCCAAACGAAACCTGTAGGTCGGACTAGTAAGGCTTTCGCATCACTATCAGAGGAGGTATCTGGGGAGAATGAGGAGGTGAAAAAAAGTCATTTTAAGTGCATATGAGCTTGTACCAGAAGCCTATAGACACCAGTTCAGGAATCTAAGGAGGGACCCAGGTCAAAACCTACATTTTGATAGATGGACAAGAGCTTTAAAAATCAAGAAACCTATGATGCCCTTAGAAAGACAATTATTTTGGAGGAATTCAAAAATTCACTGCCTGAAGTAGTCCAAACTCATGTGGAAGAGCAGAGAGTTAAAATGGCAAGGTTAGCAGCTGAAATGGCTGATGATTATGAACTGGTCCATCAAACATGGTTTGGCTCCCAGAATCAATTTCAGTCCATGAGGGTTAGAAATTAAGACAAAGAGAAATCCTCACATGGAAAGGGAAAGGTAGATCTCAGTGAAGATCATAAGGATGACTTACCACAGGGTAAAAAAAAACCTTGAGGGGGACAGAGAAGTTAAAAAGCTCCGGTGTTTTCATTGCAATAAAGTGGGCCACATAATATCACAGTGTTGGTGGACTAGGAGAAAACCAGATGTAGAAAAACTGGACAAGCCTGGAAGTTTTGCTGGACTAGTAATAAAGAGCACAAGGGAAGTTAGACAACTGCCTCAGAATGTACAAGATGATCAGAGGTTGGTTAAGGAGTAAGTGCCAGATCTGCTTAAAAATATACATGCAAGGGTAAACAACTTCACATAGGCCAGGAGTAGCAGGTAAAGAGGTTACAATATTAAGGAATACACAGGATTCTCTTAGTCTGGGATGCTAAAGGATGAGGAGATATGTACTCCTGAGAGACTATTGCCATATAAGGTACTAGTAACAGGAATTCATGGTGAGACAAAAAACACCCAATTATATAAAGTGAGGCTAGAGAGTGCAGAGAAGAGTGGAGAATTTGTGGTAGGAGTATTGGACAAACTATCAGTGCCAGGAATACAATTTGTCCTTGAAAATGATATAGCTGATTCACTGGTAGGCATGTTGCCTACTCTATTTGAAAAGCCAGTAGAGACACAGGCAACTGAAGAAATGAAGGATCTTTATTCAGCAATTTTCCCAGATTGTGTTGTCACAAGATCACAGAGGTACAAACTGAAGCAGGAGAGACCAAAAGGCACAGATAAAGAAGCTGAAATAGCTTTATCTGAGACTTTATTGATCAGATAAGTGGCACACAGCAGGAGCAACTAGGTATGCATGCAAGTATCTTTAGCTCTGCTACATTTATTGAGTTACAGCAGAAAGATGTGAACTTAAAACAGTTATATCAAAAGGCATTTACAGAGAACAAGAGTGAATGCATCCCTGTATGTTATTACTTAATAAATGGATGTCTTAATGAGGAAATGGAGACATTCAAGCAGATGAGAAATGGGCAGAGATTCATCAAATTGTTTTGCCAGTCGGGTATAGAAAGGAAGTGCTGCAAGTGTCTCATGAGCGACCACTTGGAGGTCATTTAATAGTGAGGAAAACACAGGCTAAAATACAAAGGCATTTTTACTGGCCTGGACTATATAAGGATGTAATTGAATTTTGCTACACGTGTCATACATATCAGCTAATTGGAAAAACATAAGCAGTAATGAAACCTGCACCTTTAATACCTATTCCAGCATTTTAGGAACCTTTCACAAGAGTGTTGACTAATTACATAGGTCCCCTACCTCAAACCACAAATGGGAATAAGTATTTTTTAACAATAATGGATGTATCGACTGGATTTCCAGAGGCAATCCCATTATGCAATGTCACAGCTAAAAGTGTTGTAGAAGAATTACTTAAACATTTTTACTAGATACGGACTACCGATAGAGATCCAGTCACATCAAGGATCAAACTTCACATCCAAACTTTTCAAGGAGTTTATGGATAACTTGGAAATAAAGCAATTCAAATCTACTGCGTACCATCCAGAATTGCAGGGAGCACTAGAGAGATGGCATCAAACACTAAAGACCATGTTGAAGGCTTGTGGTCAGGATTATCCAGATGATTGGGATAAGGGAGTTCCATTTGTACATTTTACGATCAGAGATGCAACAAGTGAATCGACTAAATTCAGTCCATTTGAATCAATTTTTGGGCATGCAGTAGGAAGGGCCATTACAATTGATTAAGGAGAAATTAACAAGCCAGAATTCAGAGACCACCCATTGGACTATGTGTCAAATTTTAGAGAATGATTAAACAGAGCTGGAGAGTTGGCTAGACAGCATTTAAAAGTAGCGCAGCATACAATGAAACAGGAAGTGGATAAGAAATCACAAATGCATGATTTTGCAATTGGGGTTAAGGTATTGGTGTTACTTCCAGTATCAGGTGAGCCTTTAAAAGCAAGGTTTAGTGGACCGTATCAAATCGAGAGGAAATTGAGTGAAGTGAACTATTTGATGAGGACTCCAGACAGGAAGAAATCTGAGTGTGTCATGTGAATATGCTCAAAAGGTATTTCGATAGGGAAAGAAAGCAAGAGGGGAAGGTGTTAATGATTACAGCACAGAAGGAAGAACCACATTCAGAGGATTCTGAATTGGACATTCTTCAAATCAAATTGGCAATGAGGGAGTTGTCAAAAATTGGGATAAATTATTGAGTTACCTTCCATGAGAAAATCAAACTGAAAGAGTTATTACTGTCACATAGGGAGAGATGTGGAAATAAACTGAGAAGTACTAACTTTATTGTGCATGATGTAGATATAGGAGATGCTGTCCTGATTAAGCAACATCCTTACAGGCATAATTCTCTAAAGTTGGCACAGGTTCAGAAGGAGATAGAGTGCATGCTCCAAGATGGCATAATCAAAGTAGTTTCAGTTACTGGAGCTCACCCATCTTCATGGTGCCAAAGCCGGATGGCACCCAACAGTTATGTGTGGACTATTGCAAAGTCAATGCTGTTACAAAGACTGATGCATATCCAATTCCACAGTTGAAGTACTGTGTCGAAAAAGTAGGACAAGCAACTTTCATTTCTAAGTTGGACTTACTCAGAGGCTACTGGCAAATACCTCTGTCAGAGAGACCAAAGGCAATTTTGGCTTTTGTAATGCCAAATGGACTGTATCAATTTAAAGTCATGCCATTTGGTATGCAAAATGCTCCAGCCACATCTCAGAGACTGACTAATAAGGTCATTGCCAGATTACTCAACTGTGTGGTGTATATTGAAGACCTGGTGATTTTTAGTCACTCATGGAAGGAACATTTACAGCTTTTATCAGACTTGTTTGATTGACTTTGGAAGGCAGGTTTGGTGGTAAACCTAGCTAAAAGCTCAAGTCACCTTCCTTGGCCATGTTATTGGACATGGACAAATAGACCCATGGGATATGAAAATGAAAGTAATTGGGGAATTTCCAACACCGTTGCCGAAAAGAGCAGTACTATGATTCCTGTTATTGAGTGGATTTTACCGAAAGTTTGTACTGAACTTTAGCAGTGTGGCTGCTCCACTCATTGAATTGTTAAAAAAGGACAAGAAGTTTCAGTGGACAGTGGACTGTCAAAAGGCATTTGACAGCCTAAAAACTGAGTTAACCAATGCCCCAGTATTAGCCACACTGGATTACATGAAGCTTTTCAAGGTGGCTATCAATGCCAGTGATGTGGGTGTCGGTGCAGTGCTCCAGCAGGAGGATGACGAGGGAATAGAAAGACCCATCGGGTATTTTTCCAGGAAGTTGAACATTCATCAACAGAAATATTCAATGGTGGAGAAAGAGACTTTAAGCTTGGTGTTGGCATTACAATATTTTAGTGTTTATATTACCAGTAATGCATCTGAGACAATCGTATACACTGAATATAACCAATTGACATTTGTGGAAAACTTTAAGGACAAAATGCCAGGCTGTTTAGATGGAGCTTGTTGTGGCAGCCATTCAATTTGACAATTGTACATGTGGCAGGTTGCAAACGTGTGATTGTCAATGGGTTATCGAGATTCTAATGAGGAATGAGGGCACTCAGTGGTGGGTGTGCCATGGCCTGAATTCACATGTAGTTGTGCATGCTTGCATGTTAATAGTTAGTATAGCATATGCATGTGTTTTAGACTACTAAACAGTTTGATTTTGAAGGGTTTTAAAAATGAAGGCATCTTTTGGTATTGATGGTTCATTTTTTTAAGTGGGAGGTGTCACAAAACTGGTCCCTTTTTTCTAAAAGCTGTTCCTTTTCTCAAGGATACTGTGTCCTTGATGTGTTTTCAGAAGGGTCATAAAACTCTCTTGGTTATGATTAGATTTGACCAGAGATTAAAGGGTATTGAGAGGCCTTTTTGTTTATAAGTAAACAGATGAGACTTCGGGTCAAAGTGGTCATGTTTAAGAAGTGACCTGTATAATGAAAGGGGAGTGGTCAGCTCTCTAGTTGAGTAGTTTAGTCCAGAACCGGTTAGGATTACAGCTGTGTGGAAATAGGCTCTCTCTCTTTCTGCCTTTCTAACTTCAACCTGTAAGCATCTGTTCCACTTTTTTTACTGTCTTTAGGGGACTTTGCTTACTGGGACTGTTGTGTATATTCAGAAGAGCATAATTAAGTCTAGTTTGGATAGACTGAGTTCTGTAGAGGTTCTTTGTGTTTCATTGTGTAATTTTGTGAATAAATTTCTGTCTGTTTGTAAAACCTAGTAGTCAACCTAGCTACCTCACTCCAAGTAACCTTCACTGTACACATACCGAAAGAAATTGCAAAGTTATGGTCTGGGTTGCCTGCTCAAGAATGTTTTGAGTGGTCTGGCCAAGTCGAAAACATTAGGAAAAAGTGAGGACTGCAGATGCTGGAAACCAGAGTTTAGATTAGAGTGGTGCTGGAAAAGCACAGCAGGTCAGACAATATCCGAGGAGCTGATGAAGGGCCTTTGCCCGAAACGTCGATTTTCCTGTTCCTCGGATGCTGCCTGACCTGCTGTGCTTTTCCAGCACCACTCTAACCCAGTCCAAAACATTGCCACTTTCATAAGTTATCACTTGATAATACAGAGTTTTGAAAAAAGAGACAACTAATCAAGTGAAATGCAAGAATACCAGATTTCAAACAATCATGATAAATTACATGTCAGGAAACCGGGTGCAGATTAGTTGGGAAGTCAACTCATATTGGTTGTTGCACTGCCATGGAGATAGCAGTCTGTGTTTACAATGCTAAAACACAAAATAATTACTGGTAAATGTGATTCCATGATTATGCAAGACCTTGCAAAATAATCCTTGGTATGCTAAGACCTATACTAACAACCAATTTAATATAAGAAGGTAAGAACCAGGAGCAGTAATAGGCAATTCAGCCTCTTGAGCCTGCTCTGTCATTTGATCTGATCAAGGCTGATCTCAGTTCAACTTCAACTCCACTTTCCTGCCCACTCTCCCAAAATCTTCAACCCATTACTAATTAAAAATCTGTCTGAAATTTACTCAGCGTCTCAGCACTCACCACAATCTGGTAAAGTGCTTCCAGATTTAAGATGATTAGCCAAACTTGTAAGATTGATGCATCTAAAGACAGTTTATGTTCATTTGCAGAGACTTATGGTTTTCAACCAAAAGAGCTGCTCGAGTCCTGTTATATATACAATATTTATAATATTATTCAAGAGCTTGCCAATCCGATGTTGCCATGTTGCTTTCTCCCTAATAATGTCTCAACCAATCAGAGTCGACATGGAACAAGTCAGCATGTTTTTCACCTGTAACAAAAATGGTTTTCTTTTGAAATTTTACAGTTTTACATTAGTTCTGATGAGTACAAGAAGAAAAAGCAATCTGTCTCTCCTTTCAGCAAAATTCAGTAAATACGCTCAGATGCCTAGTGTCAGTAGTTTTGATGTACAAGTATGATCAATTATAGCAAGCAACATTGTTATATACATCTACATACTAATAACGCATTGGGATGAATCTGGTTTTCTTTGAGCTTGACTTTCAGTGATTTCAAACAATGTCACCCAAAGCTAATAAAATGTCCTGATCTTTATACTCAAAAGTAGACAACCAGACAAGTGAACCATTGAACAAACTTTACTCACCAGTATTTTGCCTGTACCCTTAAGATTTCTTACAATAGGTTAATTTGTTTGAATCATACATTGTTAACATTATCTTGTACATTCTATTGTTAATTTATTGGTATAATCTAGGTTAGTTCAGATACATTTCTTTTTGCTTCCTATTAGAACTAAGCCACCTGACCTAGCCAAAAAAAAGTGTCCAGCCATAAGTTTGCACTTAGGCTTTTAAACCATGATATCTGTGTAAGCCATTTGTCAAACCTATTAAACTGACAAGTTTCTAGTTAAAACAGCAGTCATGTGTATATGATATTAAACTCTTTGGCATTTGTCTGATATAAATAGCAATTTCAAGAATGTTATGGTTATGATGCTGATAGCATGTTTACAGAAGCAAAATAATTTAATTGACTAGTTTGTACTCTTAAATCAGGTGAAATTGTTTTCTCGTGTAACTTTCACATTGTGATTGCAAATCTGCATTTTTTTCATTGTCATTTCTTCACATTGGGTGAAAATGAAATGAATCACAGACAAAAAAAAAACACAATAGAAAGCAAGGTTTGCAGCACATTGAAAGAAAATGAAGACAGTTATTTTCCCAATTTCTTATAATCTTACATGTCCTTGTACCAAGGTTGAATTCTTATATAAAGACACAGTTTTAGAGCAACAATAGTTTATTGCACAATCTGCTAAGAACATTGCTTATTATTTCCAGTGCAATTGTGGATGAATATTGAGGTACAAAAACAAGTAACTCTCCTGCCTTGCTAATGGAATAACATGGCTTGTGCCAGATTGCATATAACAGTTCAGTAGTTTTCAGTTCTGGGTCCTCAGTGGTTAATCTGCCGTGATAACAACATGAAAATTGGTGGATTGCAAGATAACACAATGCAGATTTATTTAAGATTCACCACCATTGCATACTATGCCTAATATGAATAATCTTGTCATTTTTATCTTAGCACCATTTGTCTGCTTTTAGCCAGCCAAGCAAAGCAATACAGTGTTTTTTTAAAAAATGTAAATATATATAAAATCAGATGTTTTAGATTCCACCTTCAGCCTTCCTTTTGACTCTGTCAGATTAATGTTCAAAACAGATTGCAGTGGGGATTTAACTCAGTTGGTTTGTTGGCTCGTAATTGCAAACAACTCCATGAGAAGTATGTTATTACCGAAATCCTTCAAGTGAAATTATGACTGGCATTACTATTCTGATTAAACAGCTGTGCACTATTACCCAAGAGGAACACAGTGAGTGTATATATATATATATATATATATATATATAAAATAAATATACAAAAGGTAGAGCAGAAATGCCAAATATGAAGAGACACCAGAAATAAGAGAAGATTGTTGAATCAGAGCATTGAGATTAAATGGATGAACACGTTAGTGATTATTTTAGTATAAGCAGAGAAATTTCAAAGGGAAATAACATATAATGAAGGGCAATGATTGAATGAAGTATAGTATAAGGAAAATTGCAACCAAATTATATGTATGCAATTAATTACGGTTGTGTGAAAACATGAGGGGTTAAAAATGAATATCATGTAGCATCTATTTAATTTAGCAACCTGCTATGATTGTACTTCAGATATTAAAGAGCCAAAGTTTGAGAAGAACTTTCATTGAACTTGAAAGGTAAATGTTAAATGCTATTTCTGTCTCCACAGATGCTGCCAGACTGGCTGAATTTCTTCAGCACTTTCTTTACGTAAAAGTTCCAGGTTCACTCTGTTATAGCTACATACAGGCCTAAGTAATTGAAAATGTATTTGATGATATAAAGAGATTTGATGTTTGAATTAAAAATATGTATTAAATTTAATATATGTAAATTCAGAAAATTAAAACAAAAACATTTTATTAAGTTACTGCACAGCTTTTTCTTCTAAAATGTGATAATAGTGCAGCTGGGTGTGAGAGGAGAGTGAGTTTGGCCTGATTCTTTGCTTCCAGCTCAGGATCATGGAGTCAGAACTCTTCCTGCATCCACAAATCCAATCTGGAATAAAGTGATCTGATTTTTGGACATCTTATACCAGGGTAACTAGTTTCTCCTGACGTTGACCCAGGCAATCCTGGAGCTAGTGAGGAGATTGTCATTTATAGAAGTGGATAGATCAGAAGCCCTGCCTTAGTGTTTTGCTTCTGAACTGAAGTTGAAATAAGCTTTAAAAAACCCAATACAAAAAGCCCTCAAACCTCACACCATCTTATCATCTTATCCACCTAACAATGCCTCAGGCATGCCAACCCCACGACATTTTATAGTTCACACCTAATCTTCAAGACCCTTCATACACTCCATGCAACTTTATGCACTTTTCCCACCAATAACCCTCATACTCTCCATGGATACAGTTAATGTCCTCACCTATTCCTATGGCCCTTTATAGTTCATGTGTTAATTTAGTGCTAACTCATGCCACCCTTTGCTCTTCCATCTTCCATGCCAACTTTCCCAGCATCTATCATGAGAGGACCTGAGTATAGACACAGTGATGAAGCAAAACAGAGTTGTGTCTATCAGAGACTTAATTTTTTTTCAAATAATCTCTCTTAGAATAATACATTGACTACATTCATACCCCTTCATCTGCATGATGTCTTATAAAAAGCAGCACTTTTTGATTCAATTTATAGTCCTACTTCAAAAAGTCTGCAATCACTTGGAGCTACCAATCAAACTGTAAATTGACAGATGCAATACTGTGATAATGGAAGATTGTGAAACTGGTCACAGAGACACTAATCCAGTCATTAAAAACCTCAGGATTAGGTCACTTGATAGGTGAAATAGTAAGAAGTACAAGAAATTTAAATTCCTTGAAATTTGACAGTTTATTTTGACCATTTTTTATGACAATGCTTTTGACACTTTTGACAGATCTTTTTGAAAGTTGCTTTTGACAACTTGGATAAGTGGTTTAGAATGGTCACTTTGGCATCTCTGGCAATTAATTTTGACAGTTGCTTTTGATAGCCATATTTGAGAGTTTCTTTTGACAGTTCTTTGATAATAACCTTTGACACTTTTGACTGGGGCTTTTGTCATTCATTTTGATGGGTCATTTGGCAAGTCATTTTTACATTTGCTTTTGCTACATTTAGCAAGGATTTTTGATATGTCTCTTTTCACATATGCTTTTACTGACCTTTTTGACAGTTGTTTGATATGTTTGCTGCAGGCTCTGCACAGTTACTTTTAATGGGTATCTTTGACACTTTCTTTTGACAGCTGTTTTTGACTCTTCTAACAACTGTTGTTATTGTAACAGGTCCTTTTGATGGTTCCTATTGATAGCTCTGTGAAAATTCCAATCAGCATGATAGTTATTGGGTTTATACACTTTTTACGCCTACATTTAACCATTCTAAATGGCACTTCTTTTTCTCCCAAAGGGCACATTACATCTCCCAATAGGTAGCTCACCTCTTTTGAAGGCGTCCTGAGACTATTTCCAAAGGGTAGTCTGGCTTTCCAAGCAACCCTGCAAAGTTTCAACTTGCTATTACAAGTCTCAGTTGTGTTTGTTATGACCCATATAACTTATTCACTAAAATCAGACATGACTAAAGACAGGTACTGATTTATATGAGCAAATACCTCTCCGAAACACTCATGCACAAAGCATGATGACTCCCCATTCCTGACTCCCATTCCTGCTCCATGAATATGACCTCAATGTGATTTGACAATGACCTCTGGAACTGAATTGCGACTGTTAAGCAGCAGAGATCCTAACAACCTAAGATTTTAAATTATTTCCTTTTAGGTAAAAACTTTCACAAGAAGAAATGCAATCTTGCTTTTCATTGTTCCCAGACACATATCACAGTGAATTAAATGATATGAAGCTCTTCATCCCTTTGTGTTGAAAACTAATTTTTTTTTTTTATTCTTGTAAAAAGCTTTAACAACCACATTTTAAATTAAGCAAGAGCTTCTTTAACTGTTAAAGAAAATAATATCCAACCACAATCTTTCAAAAATGACTGTGCCTTGGAAGTCAGGTTAACAGAGTATGATATAAGATGTGATGTATTTATTTTCATAATTTAAAAGTGTCTTTTGTTTTTAAAATCCTACACATTGTAATGATATACAAATTGTTCTTCTTTGTGAACAGTGATAACCTTTGGTCTTAAAAAGCAATGGTTCAAGCAATGGTGATCCATGCTGGGTTACGCATTGTGGCTCAGGAGCACACTCTAGCACAGGGATCTCTGCCACATTTACGACAGAGTGAGACAATGAACTGAGACAGTGCACAGTTCACTGGCCTCTGTTTTCTCTGGGTTAGAGTAAAGAAAAACCGCAGATGCTGGAATCCAAGGTAGACAAACAGAAGATTGGAAGAACACAACAAGCCAGGCATCATCAAGAGGTGGACAAGCCATCGCTTCAGGTGTAATCCTTCTCCTAATGCTGTCTGACTTGCTGTGTTCTTCCAGCCTCCTGCTGGTCTACCTCTGTTTTATTCTGGGCCATCTTCTCAGCCAGCTGAGCTTCTTGTTTCTGCTCCCACATTGTTTGGTATATTCTTCTCTTTCCACTACCAAATGTCTTCAAGGCATCAACAGGAGCTGTAAATTTATATAACAGAGAGCTGTCAGCATTGCACAGGGGGTTCCAAGACAAACTTGCAACAAGTTAACATTTAATTTGTAACTCATCAGTTTTAGAATATAATTTTCAGTTTTGCAATTAAAATTTTAACTGTGGTAAATGAAAGCTTATGATTGAGAAACTGTGAAGTAACCATTAAATAAATGCAATTAAAACCAGTTTGAAGTTAATAACTGACAAAGAGCAACCTATATTTATCGTGAAAGTAATGTTAATCCTGGCGGCTGATCTCTCATTCGAAAGAGAGACACATGAGGGCGAGTTTAACTTGAAGGTCACCACACTTCTAACTAGGATTGAGTTTGAAAAAGTGGGCCCTTTGTGGTAACCTCAACTGATACAAGAATTGAATCTGCCATGTTGGCATTACTCTGCATTGCAAAATGAGCATTCGAATCAACTGAGCTAGCAAACCTGGAGAGGAAGCAACACAGCAACTCAGTAAGGCTTATTTGGCAATGTATTTCAAGTCTGCTGTCCTGCCCTTAGATGAATGAGGATGGCATATGGGCAAAACAATGTTGTTTCAAAGTTCCCTTCGAAGACATACACCATTCCATTTTGGACATATATTACCATTCCAAGAATGAAATGGCACCACTGCACATCACTTTTAATCTATAATTTACTTTTGTTGTCCTTCTCTTTAAGAATCTTTAACTTTTTTTAATATTACAAGGTATTGTTCCTAAAATGTCCACTGAGGTGATGTTACTGTTCAGCCTTCTGTTTGTTCAAGCCACCCATACCAAAAGGTTTCATGTCAAATTGAAGCTCTCATTCATTATAGGAGGTATTTTTGAAACAAGGTAAAATTAAATGATGATTAAGTGAAGAGGGAAAATTTGATCTTGAGGGAGTTTGGCCTATTTTCATCTAAATAACCCACTTCACTCAATCTATTCCCGAATAACTTCTGCTGTGTAATAGATAAAAATGTTGTACATTTACATAATTTTATGATGAAGAAATTAGGACTCAATTTTTCTTCTGACCTAGTAACCATTATAGTTTTCATGCAGACAATAAAAGACATGAATATAAAAAAGCTTTATGCTCATACATTTATCATTTTATTTAAAGATGAAAACATTTGTCATATTCAATTCCTTGAAGTGTCCTCTGTGATTTACTTTTCACACTTCAATCATTCTAAGTTCATGTGGTCAAAAATGTAGTATAAAATGTTTTCCTAGAATTAAGGTACACCCAGAATTTTCAATTCGATTGGTGAGATAGAGATACTGAGCAAAAATAAATAGAGGTATGGAGCAATATCATCTGCTTTTCTTTGCATATTGAGAACAGAACATAATTGTAGAAAACTGAATGTGAAGAGTTAAGAATCAAAATTATGGGAAAAAAAGAAGTAAGCTTAAATCATAACTTGCAATATTTTTGGTGTTCCTGGTAATGGGAGCTGTAATGTCATTTTATTACCAAATCCAGGTCTCCTTGTAGAAGACATTTCTAAGCCTGTTGTTATGATCTTCCTCTGGTGGATTGTGGTCATATTTGTGCCAAGACAATGGTTGCTGGTAAAGGTTATTGGTCTTCAGCTGTGAAAGCTTGATCTTGCTCTTGCATGTCGGTCATGCACACTCAGTTACTCAAAACAATACCATTTACAAGGCAGGGTTAATAGAAAATGGGGAGAAAGTGAGGTCTGCAGATGCTGGAGATCAAAGTTGAAACTTTATTGCTGGAACAGCACAGCAGGTCAGGCAGCATCCAGGGAACAGGAGATTCGACGTTTCGGGCACAGGCCCTTCTTCATAATAGAAAATGGCTCAGACCTGAATGTCATCATTCATTGGGAAATATGTTTGAATCCAATGGAATGAAAATACATTTCCCACAACTGTCAAGTGCTTAAGCTGAATATTTTTAGGTGCTCCTTAATTGGTTGTTAATGGGCGTAGGTTTATAGCACGAAATGATCTACAATTTGATGCTCATTAGTACTAAATTGCTAGGCTCACCAAAAGAGTCGACACAATTTGCTGTACAGAAACTTCACACAAATGCAAATAGAAATACTTCCTGAGGATACTGTTGTGGCAGTATAGAGAATACTACTGTGCCTAACCTGCAGAACATTTATAGGGGGACTTACAAATAATGAAGCCACACACTAACAGTTAACATGGGTCAAACACAAATTGCTCCATGCTGTTGAACCTAAAATAATTATATCTCTTCCAGGCGTTTTTTGTTCATAACAAGATATATCCTGGAGCAAGTTGTTTTAGTCATAGCTCTAATTGCTTCTGAAAATGAATGAGATTTACAGGCCCTGTGGGAGTGCATTCAATCTACTTGGAAAACCACTGACTATTGATCAAGACTTACTTAATGGAAAGGTAAGAAGAAGAAGATTTTTAAACAAGACCACAGAACTAACATAAGACACTATGTTTTTGAGCTCATTTAGTTTGCTGATTGATTGAACGATAATTACAACAAAACAAATACTCTGGTGAGAGGTTATATGAAGGTGTAAAACAAAATCTCCTTAGTGCTGCAGTACATTAAAGAAAATAAACAAAAAATGTAATTAATTTGTTTTTTATTGATGTAATAAAGTAATTTTCCATTTTAATTTGAGTTGCAAATATGGTGAAAAGAAAGTGGATATTTTCAGTGTGAGGGATGGGATGTAATTCATGCGATTGACAGATCCTCGTCTGTTCACATCAACATACCCTGTTCTCGAAGCAATTTGTGGACAGACGTCTAAAGGTTGTTTAAAGCAGAATTGCCTTTTTCAAAATAAAGTTTTATTCACTGGAAGACACATTGTTTTCCCAGTCTAGTGTACAATTCCGCTGGAAGCAATGGATGGAATTTCCAGTTCTGGGGGAGAGGAGAAAGGCCTTTGGAGGAAATTCATTTGGGTGAGAGTTCAGAATTGATAAATTTGGTGTTGGAATAAACTTCAGTAATTTTCACCGATAAAGATGGTTTGAATCTCTTGATCCTAGGTCTTTCCAAACCTACGGATATTTAAATTTGCATCTCACTAAAAGCTCAGTCACCAAAATTAAAATTGAAATTTGCTTTATTATATCAATAAAACCAAAATAATTGCATTTGCTCTTTATTTTCTTTAATATACTTCAGCAATAAGGAGATTTAATTGCAATTAAGTTCTACCTAATTTCTAAATATATGGCTTCACAGAAAGCATGTATCCAGTAATCTTGACTTCTTCCAGTACTTTTGAGTAGTTGCTCTTTTGTGTTACTGGAGATATGGATTTACATCAAGATTAATGATTGAGTTGCAGTGTTGTTTCTCTAAAAGGACCCACATCAGCAGGTGGTAAGAAGCTGACTGGGTACTCCATGACTCCAAGGTGGTGTGGAGCAAATGCAATGTATTAGAAGGACAATCATTGGGGAAGGAAAAGCAATGGCCGGAGAAGGGTGGAGTAATTCTCATACAAGGTTGGAAGGCTTCACGTGGTAGTATGGTTCTGACCTGTGGGTCATTTGCACAAGCCTGGGCAGGGTGTATCACAGGTAACGGAGTGTCAAGGGTGGGTTCACGTATCAAATCTTTATGCCTTGGGGTCTGAATAGTGTTGCAGCACAGCAGAGTATGGTGCTGGATATGGTAGGGTCTGAGTTTCATAGTCATGAGTGGGGATTGTAAAGTATGTCCAAGAAGGACATCCAAGAAGGGCTGCTGCCTGAAACGTTGCTTTTCCTGCTCCTCAGTTGCTGCCTGACCTGCTGTGCATATCCAGCACCACTCTAGTGTAAGTGGATAGTTAATGGGGAGCGGGGTCACATTGGTGGGTGATAGGGAAATATATTAGTTTACATTAGTTCTCCCATTTGAACTAAAGTATATCATATATCATGAGGTGCTATGAAAGGGCAATGCCCAAAATGGGAGGAGGCTTATTTTTGGGTGGATGAAGTTAATGCTTAGATTTTTTGGTTCATAGAGAGCCACTCTATTATGAGTCCACTGGTTACAGAAACATGCACAGCTGAATTCAACACCTAAAAATTCAACGTCACTCCAGACCCCATTGTGTTACATTCCAACAAAATCTCATGAAGACATGGAACTTCCCTACATTGAGAGCTGATTGCATATTGATGTCACAGCCTGGCAAGAAGGGGAAGAGATACACACCGTAAATGTCCAGGTCATCGAGAACAACAGACTCCAGCACTGGAACCTCTTGTTCCCTGGCTGAAAGTTCATGGCAGACAAAGATGGTAGGAACAGGGGGCTGCATGTGGGTGGTGTTGACAATTCTTTCGTGTCGAAGCAAGGTTACAGTGGTTATGTTCCAACCTTGCTGAATAGAAGCAGACAACTGTGTTTGGGAGCATGCCTGGATGTGCTTTAAATATCCTGGACAGTGTACAATGCCTCTGTTCAATGTTTTGTCAGAGAAACTGTTCCAAGGGACAACACCTGATGGACCTCACCATTATTGGCATGCTAGTTAGGAGGAGGAAAAGATGTTAGATCAGCAACATATCAAGGGCATAACGGAACAGGTTTTGTGAGCAAATCTCAAATTGAATGATAACTGCATGATTATGAAGAAGCACCATTATTATCAGTATCTGTCAGGACACTGTATGATCAGACTTCCTAAACCAGAACTAATATGAACAGAATAATCCCTGACGTTCTTCTTACCATTTTTCAGTTGAGGACACAGAGGCACAGAAGGATAGAGGTCCAGTCTGCTGAGGTACAAGATTCAGGCAAGCAGGACCATGTCAATGACAAGTCTTGGTCAGAAACAGAATTTACAGGGGGTGCTGCAGCTACCTTCAACAGACAGAGAGACAATCCAGATAATACCTCAGGATACTTTGTGAGTTTGTCTCCACAACATGCTACAGTGAGCTCAAGGAAATTACAGACCTGAATGACTTCACAAATAGCCTCTGTTCCATGGAGGAGAAAGTGAGGTCTGCAGATGCTGGAGATCAGAGCTAAAAGTGTGTTGCTGGAACAGCGCAGCAGGTCAGGCAGCATCCAGGGAACAGGAAAATCGATGTTTCGGGCATAAGCCCTTCTTCAGGTTCTTGAAGAAGGACTTATGCCTGAAACGTCGATTCTCCTGTTCCCTGGATGCTGCCTGACCTGCTGCGCTGTTCCAGCAACACATTTTCAGCTCTGTTCCATGGAGCTCTGCTGAATCTCCTGGTCAGCCATCTAAGTGTGTCCACCAGCTCAATGATGCTCTCTTGCAAAAAGCCTAGGGTTTTGTGAGGTTCCTCTTGAATGCAGGGAGCCAGGTACCCAAGGCACTGGGATTTATTGTCAAAGTAGAACTTCCACAGATGCAAGGTGCTATAGATTACAGATCTATTTTCATCAGAGCAGCCTGAGATCAGTCAGCTGCATTTGTGAACTGGAAAGGATTCCACTCTCTCAAGGTGCAGCAGAACTGTGGCCATACCAGCTAAATCCTTCAGGGACCCAAATGATACCCAGGGACCTCATGATTCCTACACTCTGTAGCGCTCATAAATGACTAAGGTTTTTAATGCCCTCAATAGTTTTAGGGCTGGCTGCTGGCAGATAAGGACACATTCCAGAATATCTGGCTGATTACAACATTGAAGAGTTCTCAGGCTACCAACAAGGAAAGGTACAAGGCTGCATATGGCTCTGTAGCGATTATCTTTCAGTGAATGATAGGACTGCTCAAAAAGAGGTTTTAATGCCTGTATACCTCAAACGGAGTACTACAGTATACACCAGGAAGAATGATATGCATTATCATGGTATGGTGCACTTTCAGGCAGGCCATGGGGATTAAGCAAGATTAGCTGATCAAAACCTCAAGCTTGCTTTACAGATCTCCAGCATCACATCTGACGCGAGTCCTTACCTTATTCTCTATCAATGGTGTCCTGGAGATCTTTCTCTACCGTAAGTCTTGTCTACATTAGCTTAGCAATCTTAGTGACTGTACCTCTATGACTTTATAGGTGGGGCAATTCAAAATACTCCTATCCCAACCCATCATGTACATCTCAAATTTATATGTGTCTAAGTCAAAGTATTTTTGGAATTTTGAAGATGACCTATTGAATGAATGTCAGTGCCAGCCATACGCCTTGAACACATTTTCTTCTTATTTTGTGACAAGTACATCTTAACACTACCCTGACATCTCCAGCTATGTAGACAGCTATGCCCTAGTGACTGTAATGACTTTGACAGGTGTCCTTTGGGGGCTTGAGGCTTAGTTCAGATGCATCTTCCTCAGCCTAACATACTGGAAGTGTCAGAGTTACTGGCAGGGATGAACTATTGGGGCAGGGCACTTCTTGAATGCCATGAGATGAAATCCATGGGGTGTCTGGTTGGTGGTACACTTCCCTGTTGATGTCTAATCACATCTCCCTAACATCTTGAAATGAAGAGGCTCCTCAATCCCTCGTGCCTTGCCACTGATATGCACTGCATCCCTGGATACTGTGAAGGAGCACAGGTATGAGAACATAAGCAGTAGCCATTGAGTGTACCTGGGTTTAAAAGGCAGCTGCACAAATGCATCCCAAAGCCAAGAATGTGGATGGATTCCTTCAGCCTGTGCTCTGATCCACTGAAAACCACTAGCAGCTCTGCCTGATGGTCCCCTTCCTGTCTTTGCATCTCCAACATGTCACTTATGTTCAAGTATAGAGCATGCAACTGAGTGTCAGAGAAGTTGTGTGTTGATTCCTCTGCCCGCTACAGAGCAAGGTCTGTCATATGTTTACTAGACTGTAACCCTGAAATTACTCCAGGTGGTGCATCCACTGAAATGAATGTCCCTGTGTTGGTGAGGGTGCAGGTACATCGTTTGTGATTTGGTAGTCTTCATCCTCAGAGTGGTGATGGTGGTGGTAGTGAAGCTGGAGCTGAATTTGAGGAGTGTGTGCAGACAGGGCTCGGGAGATGGCTGAACTCCTTTCCTTTTTGTTTTGATCATCACTAATACTTACTGCTGAATATGCAAACTCCCTCAGCTAAACAATCTCTTATTCTGAACATCTGACTACAGTTGCTGGAGACGCCACCACTGACTTTCTGAGATGGTCCTTTCGATCAGTACAGGTACTGACACTGACTTTCTCACCCACCCTGTGGTCTCCTGTTCAAAATATCTATGGATGCAAGTATTTAGTACCCCTCCATTAATATCTGGGAGCACACATTTGTATTATGGTATTCTTTCCTTTAGAAAGGCAAAGAGAAGAGTTAAGAGTCATTGTTATGAAGATTTCATAGGCATGCAGAGCCATGCCATGTACTGGATCTTCTCCAGTAAGTGATGATCAATTGCACTGTTCTGCAGTTAGAAAAGATAAAGCATAAGGCCAAAGTTATCTAATCAATGAATATCAATATATCTCTATTCAATATACATATTTCATCTGGTGATAAGGCTTGCACATGATGTCCAATCTCATTTGTGGCAGGACTTTGTAACTAGAACATACTGTAAAGAAAGTTTATCAGTCTTTAAGATAGACAAATTACCCTCCAAAATGTCTCACAGGAGTCACATGACTACCATTATGAATTCAGCTGTCTTTGGTATAGGAATGCTGGCCTTCATAACAAGAGGGATTGAGTATAGAAGCAAAGAGGTGCTTCTTCAGCAGGGCCCTGGTGAGACCACACCTGGAGTACTGCGTGCAGTTCTGGTCTCCAAATTTGAGGAAAGACATTCTGGCTATTGAGGGAGTGCAGCATAGGTTCACAAGGTCAATTCCTGGAATGGCAGGATTACCTTACACTGAAAGACTGAAGCGACTGGGCTTGTATACCCTTGAGTTTAGAAGACTGAGAGGGGATCTGATTGAGACGTATAAGATTATAAAAGGATTGGACACTCTGGCAGCAGGAAACATGTTTCCACTGATGG
>NC_057723.1:23667902-23674318 GCF_004010195.1 Chiloscyllium plagiosum | reverse complement strand
TTCACCCAGTGAGTGGTGGCTGTGTGGAATGCTCTGCCCCAGAGGGCAGTGGAGGCCCACTCTCTGGATTCATTTAAGAAAGAGTTGGATAGAGCTCTCAAAGATAGTGGAATCAAGGGTTATGGAGATAAGGCAGGAACAGGATACTGATTAGGAATGATCAGCCATGATTATATTGAATGGTGGTGCAGGCTTGAAGGGCTGAATGGCCTACTCCTGCACCTATTGTCCATTGTCTATTGTCTATTGAATTCATTTACCTCAAAAGACCTGACAAGATACTTTTGAAGAAGGGTCACTGAACCTAAAATTTTAACTCTGATTGCTCTCCACAGATGCTGTCAGACTTGCTGAGCCTTTCCAGCAATTTCTGTTTTTCTTTCCTACAAATGCACTGCTGGTAAATGTAAATTCAGTAAAATAGATTGTCTCACATGCAATTTTAGAAGCAGAAAGAGAAAAGTTTTTAGCTGGAGCACAGAGAGGAATAAAAGCTTTCACATCCAGCTTTCAATACCCCAGTGACTGAAGAAATGTTAAATTAAAAATCCTGATTGTGTGGGAGCATTCATTCAGGCTGCTTCTATTGTTCCAATTTAAAAAAACACAGGGCATAATAAGCTGTTTACTCTATTGGAGCTACCTCTGTCTCAATCTTTCTCCATGGAGAAGGACAAATACATCTCTTAAAGCCATTGTATCATCACAATTTCTACACACTAGATTTCTGTTCATCACTTATTCAACTTCACTCCATCTTGTCTTCCCACCATCTGTCGCCAAAATAATATAAGAACCTAAGAAAAAGCATAAAAGACTACATGGCCACTCAAACATGCTTTGCCAAGAATTATGATTGTGATTGATCTTTGAGCTCAATTCTCCCTTTCCACTCTTTCCCATTATCCACTGATTGTCTTAGTATCTAAAAAATCTATTGGTCTTAGGACACAACTCACAACCAAAGTGAAAAAATTTCTTTCCAGCTCAAACCCAAATTATCTACTCCTCATCGTGACTACTGCATAAAAGTGAGACCTCAGAGAATGTACCATTTACTGTTCCATCATTCTCAAGCAAGACTATTTGAGTTAAATAGTCTGCAGATGATTCTGCATTTGATGAAACACTCAGCATGAATGAAAGCAGTACATTCTAGTGCTGTTAACAGTAGGGAGAGCATTTGCTAGAGCTGAAAGTAAAGACTCTTGTCTGGCCTTGCAATATAGGTCAGTAGCAAAATATCAGCTGCCCTGCCAAGAAAGAATTGCTGCTGTTGCTCATGGGTATACTCAAGGGTTGAATTGCCCACATTATGCTTTAAGTGTGGTGGAGCCTACCTTTTAGCAAGTGCAGTATCTTTTTCTCACAATAACCCACATTCTACTCCAGAACATTCAACCATTTACTGCACTAGACCATCATGATGAAGTGTCATCAGTCTTTCACTGTAAAGTTAAATACCTGCCATGCAAACTCTAATTTTATGAATAGGAACATTCATGGAACAACTCATCTTGAGTCGATTCTATTGATGATGAGTGTAAGTAATAAAACAGCACTGCAGGAGAAGCACGGTTTTGCCAATTCCACTCAGCATGCAGGCATATCTGCTGTATTATGATCTATTTAACAAACATACCCACCGTGACTCAACAGGTTAGCTGAGCCAGATCTCCCCTGCAGCAGCTGCAGTGAGACACCGACTTAAAAGGTCAGAAGGAGCATTTCAAAACATTCCAATGGAGCAGATGAATCCTAATTCCAGGGCTGCAAAGTCCACAATATCGAATACAATTATTTCAGTGACTCTGGTAAACTAAATAACATGCAGCTTTTCAGGCACTTTGGGTTCTGGGACAAGTGTCCATAATTTGCACAAAAGCAAGATAAGATCCTGTAGCTAGCTTATGAAGATTGAGACCGAGTGTCTGGTCAGAATGGCATTTTGTAAGCTTTGTTTTGTGCGGACTCTGTAACCCATAAGACCCCACGTAATACAGTCCCCTTAAGTTACCATATGTAAAAGTTGCATTGGAAAATTAAAGGAACTGAGTAATTGACTAAATCACCTTTGCACATTGAAAAAAAAAACAATAATCAAAGAACAGTGGATGTTAGAAATCAGAAACAAAACCAAAGATTTTTGGAAAAACTCAGCAGGTCTGGCAACATCTAGGGACAGAAAACAGAGTTGATATTTCAGACCCAATTACCTTTCTTCAGAATTCAGAAAAACAAATGAAATTTTGCTTCTGGATTACTTGTCTTTCTAACTTCATAAGAAAGCAGATGTTTAACATCTGTATGACTATTAGATGGCAACTGTTAATATTTAATTTATTTTTTCTATGATTCACAATATTGTTCAATTAAATATTATTATAATTACAGCTGATGTTATTACTGAACTAGACATCTGGGATGGACGACTGAAAATGTTTACATTGTTTATAATGAGATCTTCCATCATTGGTCAATCTGCATATATGGATCTACACATTACCCCAATATATGAGCTCATAAAGATATCAATCCAACACCAAAAATTCCACATTGCATCATTGAATCTATCCAATGAGCTGACTGACAGATTCTGGGGTGGCAGGGAGGTATCAGATCCCAAGGAGGCATGTTGTGGGGGAGTGTCATGTCCAGCAGTCTGGCAAAGACATCGGGTCCAGAGAGGGACAAGGGGTTGTGTCTCTGTAACAGAAGGTCAGGTATGGAGTAGAAGAAGATGATGTTGGATCCAGTGGCATGGGAAGGGGTTGTATTTCAGGGGCTGGGGGGCAAGTTGGGTTTGCATCGGGCATGAGTAATGGGGGAGGGAGAGTCAGATCCATGGTGGGGTAAGTGCTTGGCTTCTGGAGGCAGAGAGGACTTTAGGAACTTAGGGTGAGAGGGGGGAGGATTTCTCAGGACTTGGGGATTGTATGGGGTTTGGGCGAAGTGGAGCATTTACTTTTTACTTAACTACAATGGAGTCCTCTGAAAGTTCAGATTTAAATGGATACTTTTGGAGGACTATAAACAGACAGTATTCTGAAGAAGGGTCACTGAACCAGAAATATTAACTCTGTTTTCTCTCCACAGATGCTTTCAGAACTGTTAAGTTTCTCCACCAATTTCTATTTTTGTTATCATTAGTTAAAGTTAGTTAAGCTGCTAGACAAGTAATGAGTCAGGATGTCAATCTGTGACAGTCAGTCAGTCAGTCATTTAGTTCATCAACCATCAATGAGTATGAGTATAATGTAATAACAAGTATAAATAAGGTCAGAACACAGAATATACTTAAGTCTCAGACACCATATAAGTGCAACTAGCTAGTTGTTCATAAACTTCCAGATGTTTGTGTCAATATGAGTCTTTTTGGTATATTTTAGAAAGGCTAAAATAGAGAGAACCATACCACACCAGCTAGTAATGGCAGCACATATTCTCCTGCCCTAATTACCTTTAAATGGAGTGGCTTGCTAGACATTTCAGAAGCTAAGAGTCAACCACATCGTAGTGAGGCTGGAGCCATGTGTAGGCCAGACCACAACAGCAGATTACCTTTTGTCAATGTTATCAGTGAATCAAATAGGGATTTTTACCACAATTGACGGTGATCAGCATCATAGAAACTAGTTTACAATTCCAGATTTATTAGTTGAATTTAAAATTCTTCAGCCACCATGCTGCAATTTGAACATATATTCCCAAAGCATTTGTGTAGGCCTCTAGGTTATTAAACCAGTGACAATATTATTATGGTACTAACTTTCTTTTAGTCATTGCCTTTCCATGTTACTGTGAATCCCTATTATCCTTGCCACTAAAGTTATAAATTCATCAGGGCTGAAGTCACTTACTAATAATTCATAACTAACCTGTGTACCTTGAAAGGTCTGTTGCTCCAAACTGTAAAACAACTTTGACTTTCTATCCTTCACTGATCAAGATGTCCAACCTATAGCCCTTCAAGCCATGCTTTAGATGACGTCACTGCCTAGGTTCCTATTTTGAGTCTGTGTGAGGGGCTGGTTGGGACCTGGCACTTGCATAACTGTACCTTAGCATCATCAAACAAGATTTAGAGAGAAAGTGAAAACAAGTAAAACAAAATGTCCATGGAGTCCAGAAGGTTCTATCGACACCACATGCTGTCATACCATCAGATAATCACAAATTGATGATACTGCCAACAGTGTAAACAATGGGGTACTATGTCCTGAGGGGCAAAATAGCAACTAACAAAACAATGAAGTCATTGTTTCAACAGAGCAGAAGAGACAATCTCTCAATCTTTGGAAGTTTAAACAATGTGACTGAAAACAAGGGAAACGTACAATTGAAAGAGTTCATTAAAACTGTGATTTTAAAATAGAATGACATTCCTAAAACTACTTATGGATTTATTTTTCTGGTGGGTGCTGATGCAAGGTATCTAACAAGAGAGTGAGCTTGAAGGGCCCGGTAGGATATGAATTAATTTGACTGGTACAAATGACATCACTAATTTGTGCTTAATGGTCAAATACATGAAGAAAATGGAAGATTATTTGCATGGAAACCACTGTATTATTTTTAAGTTATGCCCCTAATAGAATTTACCTTATTACATTGTATTTTTGCAAACAAGATAAAAATAGTTGACAAAAGTGTTTTTCAAGTAATAACAGCTTATGAATATTCTCATATTATGGATAGTTATATCAACTATTGTTTCGAAAGGGGTTAATATTCTAGTTACATTGGCTCCATCCATTCTATTGATATTACGCATTATGAATGTGGAGACAAAGCATTCTACTCTAGTTTTCAGAGTGACTGGTTGTATCTATAATAGGTCCTTCAGGTTCTAGGAATGATGTTGAACCAAGTATAGTTATACTTACTGCTATTATGAAATAAATGTTTTTGCTCTGTAAGAGCAGTGCCTCTTCTGTAGCAGTGAAACTATCATGGTATTCTAACAGATGAAAGGCTTAACAGACAATCAGTTTTTCAATGTATAATTTCAGTTACATCACACGGTAAATTTTTGCTATAAATTCTGTGTGTTAGGATTGAGCCCTCCACTACCACCTGATGAAGGAGCGATGCTCCGAAAGCTAGTGTGCTTCCAATTAAACCTGTTGGACTATAACCTTGTGTTGTGTGATTTTTAACTATGTTAGTGTATTTTCTACTACTACTCTCTAGGCAGGCCCAAGACAAAGCAAAGACAAAAGTAGCAGCAAACTACTGAAAACAACTCTCACCCAGTGTCACATGGTGATAGAAGGGACAAATATCACATGCTTCCAGGAGTGGTCATCTGTGAGAATACCACACAAAGTAGGCTAGAATTGTAGTTGTGTTTTGGTTATGCCATGCATTACTGAACCCTGCCATGTTGCAGAGAATGGAAATAAAGTATTTACACATCCCTAACATGGACATGGATAAGAAGTTACAAAATGAGAGGGAAATATACACACGTCTGACAGGAATTGAAATTAGTGAAGGTTTGAGTTTTCCCACATCACTGATCTGTGCTAGTCGAATATGTGAAGAAAGTAGAAGATTACTTGTATGAAAATCCTTGTATTAGTTGTTTTTCCCTCTCACTTCAACTCCCAAATTAGATAGTATGAAGTCAATAAAGAAGCTGAAGAAATGGCTGGGGGCATAGAAAGCAGCAGATACACACTGTCTTTTTCAAATTCTGAAGAACAGATCAAGCTGAATTTCTATACAATTTCCTCTCTTGCTTAGCTTGAGAATATGAGTTGAAAAATGTGGTGCTGGAAAAACACAGCAGGCCTGGCAGCATCCGAGGAGCAGGAGAATCGACATTTCAGGCATAAGCCCTTCTTCAGGAATGAGGCTGGTGTGCCAAGCAGGCTAAGATAAAAGGTAAGAGGGAGGGAATTTGGGAGAGGGACGCTGGGAATACGATAGGTGGAAGAGGGTGAGGGTGAGGGTGAGGGTGATAGGCCGGAGAGGGGGTGGGGGCGGAGAGGTTGGGAAGAAGATTGCAGGTCAAGAGGGCGGTGCTGAGATAAGGTGGGGGGAAGGGAAATGAGGAAGCTGGAGAAATCTACATTCTTCCCGTGTGGTTGGAGGGTTCCTAGGCTGAAGACGAGGTGCTCTTCCTCCAGGCTTCGTGTGGCCAGGGTCTGGCGATGGAGGAGGCCAAGGACCTGCATGTCATTGGCGGAGTGGGAGGGGGAGTTAAAGTGTTCAGCCATAGGGTGGTTGGGTTGGTTGGTGCAGGTGTCCCAGAGGTGTTCCCTGAAACGTTCCGCAAGTAGGCGGCTTGTCTCCCCAAAGTAGATGAGACCACATCGGGTGCAGCGGATGCAGTAAATGATGTGTGTGGAGGTGCAGGTGAATTTGCGACGGATATAGAAGGATCCATTGGGGCCTTGGAGGGAGGTGAG
>NC_057723.1:23632539-23667057 GCF_004010195.1 Chiloscyllium plagiosum | reverse complement strand
GATCCACACCCCCCACCAACCCAACCTCCACTCCCGGCACCTTCCCCTGCAACCGCAAGAAGTGCAAAACTTGCGCCTACACCTCCCCCCTCACCTCCCTCCAAGGCCCCAATGGATCCTTCTATATCCATTGCAAATTCACCTGCACCTCCACACACATCATTTACTGTAGCCGCTGCACCCGGTGTGGTCTCCTCTACATTGGGGAGACAGGTCGCCTACTTGCGGAACTCGCGGAGGGGAACACCCGCACCAACCAACCCAACTGCCCCGTGGCTGAACACTTTAACTCCCCCTCCCACTCCGCCAATGACATGCAGGCCCTTGGCCTCCTCCATCGCCAGACCCTGGCCACATGACGCCTGGAGGAAGAGCGCCTCATCTTCCGCCTAGGAACCCTCCAACCACACGGGATGAATGTAGATTTCACCAGCTTCCTCATTTATCCTCCCCCCATCTTATCTCAGTCTCAACCCTCGGATTCAGCACCGCCCTGTTGACCTGCAATCTTCTTCCCGACCTCTCCGCCCCCACCCCCTCTCCGGCCTATCACCCTCACCCTCACCTCCTTCCACCTATCGTATGCCCAGCGCCCCTCCCCCAAATTCCCTCCCCCCTACCTTTTATCTCAGCCCGCTTGGCACACCAGCCTCATTCCTGAAGAAGGGGTTATGCCCATCCTCGGATGCTGCCTGGCCTGCTGTGTTTTTCCAGCACCACATTTTTCAACTCTGGTACTCCAGCATCTGCAGTCCTCGGTTTCTTCTATCTTGAGAATGTGTCTGCTTTTGATCAAGGACATTGAATGATGGATCACTTGGGTGTTACCTTGCTATCCAGAGTTCTTTCTTTAAAAGGAAAAATTAGAAGATTGAAACCGAGAAAGGTATTTTGCTTTATAATTCAGAAATCTCTTTAAATCTGTTGATCTTCATCTATTTTAAATATCAAGACAAAACTGATTGTAAATTCCAACATTTTGTCAGAAGAGTGCTGACATCATTAGGAAGATGTAATAATCTCGAGGCCAGGCCAATCCTCTAGGGACAAAACCAAAAAGTGCAGGAGAAACTGACTGCAAAAACAAGTCGATTTCTGACAAAGCGTCACTAGATTCAAAACAATAACTCTGTTTCTGTCTCCACAGATGCTGCCAGATTCATTGAGTTTGTCCAGAACATTCTGCTTTCGTTTCAATTCTCAACCATCTACAATCATTCCTTCATCAGTGCTCGAGGGATATAAATTCAATTCCCACCACAGCGGCATTTGGCATTTGATTTGCTTTGTTTTGATTTATTTATCACCATGTGTATTTTGTTAAAAAAGACAGCATTAAGTGTTCTGCAGTGTCGCCACTCTCCAGCGCCATTTTAAAACACAGAAAAGTATACCAAAATATAGAATAGAAAGGCAGAAGCATGAATAAATGAACAAAAAGTGTTCAACTTTTCACTTCTTCTTGTTTTGTGCTCTGCCATGGGCCTTTGCCAAGCTGCCACTGGTCACCACTCTTTGGCGCCAACTCACTCTCACCACTATGAGTCCTTATTGGACCTTACCAGTGTAGACGCCACTGGTGTCGCTGGGTACCACATCGGCCCAAACTCAACTCTGCTGCCACCAGGAGGCCACTTCGGGCCCACCGCACCCACCTGCAGCCACTGTCGCAGGTCTCCTTATTTGCCGGAATTCACCTCCACCATTACCTCCAGTAATCTGCACTGGAGGCAGACATCATCGGGAGCCCAGACTTGCCTCCACCGCAGCAGCCATGAACTGGCGCCAAGACTGCCTCGTCAGAAACCGCCGGGAATCCAAACTCGCCTCCAGGGCTGCTCTCCCGAATCCATGCTGCTGGGTCTACTCATTGGTGCCAATGGATGCCCATCGCTGCAACCGAGTTCTTCCCAAGAAATCAGTAAAATAACAGAGAGAGAAAACAAGAAAAGACAGAAAAAAAGAAAAAAGAATGAAAAGAAAAGCGGACAGAGCAGACCAACCCAGGTTCAGAAGCTTTACTCCACTGCCATCTTTGAATTTAAATTCAATAAAGCTGGAATTGAAAACTAATGTTAGTGTTGTTGTAAAAGCGCATCTAGTTTGCTAGCTTTTAAGGAAATAAACCTGCCATCCTCACCATATATGTGACTGTAGGTCCAAAGGAATACCCTCCAAGCCATTCAGTGCAAGAACAAAAAGGGATTAGCAATGACCTTGCTAACAATGCCCACATTCCGTGAAAGAATAGATAAATCCAGATACAATTGCTTTTTATGTTGGTGTAAATGAGTTTTGCATGGTTAGGCAAGTAGAAAAAGAAGGTGTTAAAATTCAACATTAACAAAATGTAATAACAAGATACAATATCATTAACATTGCTGGATATCCTTCACATTAATCACTTTAATGTGTTCAGCTCTGCAATGCTCTTGGATTCAATATGCACGAGCTAAGGCAAAACCAAGGAATTGAAGAAACTGGATTTCTGAAATAAAAACAGAAAATACCAGAAATACCCAACAAGTCAGAGAAAAAGGGTTAATATTTCAGTTTAATAGATAGGGCTCACAAAGGTGTCCAGACATTTTCTTCATTTCCAGAACAATGACGGGATTCCTCTTGTGCTCACCTTCTACTCTTCAGCCTCTCTATTCAACGGAGTATCCTTTGGCATTTCCACCTTCTTCAGTGTGGTGCCAAAACCATGTTTCCGCAGTTACACTGGCACCATTCCCCACCTTCTTTTCCATAACATTGATGACTGTATTGTTGCCACCTCATGCTCCCACAAGGTGGTTGAACAGTTCATCAACTTCACCAACACATTTCACCCTGTCCTTAAATTCACCTGCACCATCTCAGACACCTCCCTCCCCTTCCTGGATCTCTCCATCTCCATCAACAGTGACCGACCCAACCCAGACTTCTTCTACAAACCCACCAACTCCCACAGCCACCTGGACTACACCCCCTCACACCCTGACTCCTGTAAAAATGCTATCCCTTATTCTCAATTTCTCTGCCTCTGCCAAGTCTGCTCTCAGGAGGACCGGTTCCACCACAGAACCCACCAGAAGACCACAATTTCCCCTCCCACGTGGTCAATGATGCCCTCCAGCGCATCTCATTCATTTCCCGCACCTCTGCCCTTAAACCCCACCCCTCCAACCGCAAGAAGGACAGAAGCACACACCCCCGTCCTCACCTTCCACTCCACCAACATCCGTATATATCGCATCATCCTCTGCCATTTCTGACACCTACAAATGGACCCCACCACCACATTACCCCTCCATCCCTTTCTGTGAAGACTGTTCCCTCCGCCCCCAATAACCCACCATCCCCTCCCGGCACCTTCCCCTGCCACTGCAGGAATTGCAAAACCTGTGCCCACACCTTCCCCCCCCATCACCTTCGTCCAAGTCCCCAAAGGAGCCTTTCACATCCATCAGAGTTCTACCTGCTCTTCCACACATGCCATTTACTGTATCCATTGCTCCTGATGCAGTCTGCTGTACATTGGGGAAACAGGACACCTACTTGCAGAGCGCTTCAGAGAACATCTCCAGGACACCCATATCAACCAACCCCACCACCTTGTGGCTGAACATTTCAACTCCCCCTTCCACTCTGCCAAGGACATGCATGTCCTGGGCCTCCTCCATTGCCACTCCCTTACCAGCCAATGCCTGGAGGAAGAATGCCTCATCTTTCACCTTGGGACCCTCCAACCACATGGCATCGATGTGGACTTCACCAGTTTCCTCGTTTCCCCTCCCCCCACCTTATCCCAGTTTTAATCTACCAACTTGGCACAGCCCTCATGACCTGTCCTACCTATCCATCTTCCTTCTCACCTATCCACTCCACCCTCCTCTCTGACCTACCACCATTACCCCTACCTCCATCTAACTATTGCACTCTCAGCAATCCTCCCTCCCAAGTACACCATCCTCCCATTTATCTCTCCACCCTCTCAGTTCACATGCCTCATTCCTGACGAAGGGCTCTTGCATGAAACGTCAATTCTCCTGCTCCTCGGATGCTGCCTGACCTGCCACGTTTTTCAAGCACAATACTCCCAACTCTGATCTCCAGCATCCACAATCCTCAGTTTCTCCCTACCAAAACCATGCACATCTTCCTCCGACATTCCCTCCCCATTAAGCCTTTTGAAGGACCATTGCCTCTGATCCACTTCTCTTTCCAAGTAAAGCAATTTGGTGCGCTGTTTTAGCTGTTTTCAATGCATCCAGCATTGGAGGAATATTGGCCAGATGCAGACAGGTGAGACTAGCTTAATTGACTCTGACTGTAAAACCATGGATGGGCAATAAATAAATAATAAATGAGCCAAACACAGCTTGGGTGACTGCTTTGTGGAACACATCCATTCACATCACAAGTGTCAAACTGAACTCCATGTCAACTCTCATTTTAATTCTCTACTTTGCTCTCATGCGCCCACAGTGTTTCAAGTACATGCATTAGTACTTTTAAACTTCCGGATTAAATATTGATTCCATCAATTCTACATTGTAAAATCTGCTCCCATTGTGTTTCATTTTTCTTTGCTCTTAGTTTTACTGCCATTTTTCAATTGCGTTTGCTTTAACATGGCAGCTCTTCACTATTCCATGGTTTACACCTCAAGACACATTTGTTTCTTTATTCCATTAACACACCCTTGTAATATCAATTATTTTGCCATTTAATCTCTCTTCTATTCCACACTATCACATTGCTTTTGTTCTTATTCCACTGTCCTTCTCAACTACTTAGAACATATTACACCCCCAAATCTTTTCCATTATGAAAAGAATTATTGACTTCAAATGTTGAACATGGACTTGTTTTCTCCTGGTTGCAAGCAGGAAAGGCAGGGCGATATCATGCCTAAACATGCTGCTTTCTCTAGGCCCCAATGACCTCTCCAGTTCTTCTTATCATTCTTAAATTATTTTTTGGCTGGATCAGAGCCACTCCATGATAGACTCCATAACTGTGGCCATGCCTTTAGCTGCCAAAGCCTTAAACTGAGGAATTCCATCCTTTCAACTATTTGCTTTGGTGTCCCTCTTACTTCCTTTAGAACACTCAGTAAAATTACCTCTTTGATGAAGCTTTAGGCCAACTGCCCAGTGCCATCTGTTAAATATTGGTTTGAACCTCCCATGTGAAGTACCAAGGATTGATTTACGATATGAAGTACACTAACTAAATACAAGTTGTTGCTGTCATATACAAAGCATAGCAGAGCTCCATCAAAGAACTGAGGACTCTATAAAACTACTTACTTTTAGACAAGAACAGAACCAGAAATTGTTGGCAAGAAACAGATAAACTACTGATGAAGAGTCAACAGACGTGAAATATTAACTCTGGTTTCATCCCACAGATGCTGTCAGACCTGCAGAGTTTTGCCAGCAAATTCTGTTTCTGTTTTTCTTTCATATCTCTAGCATTCTTTGTTTTGTTTTACCTGTTTTTTTCTTAGAATTGCGTTGACATTTTACATGACACAGCTGAATCAAAGATGAAACTATTGATTTGACTGATCAGTGAGTTTGTGATAGCTCTGGACAATAAATAAATAGACTTATAGGTCTCTGCAATACTAGTGTAGAAGGAGTAAGGGGAGTGATTAAAAGCAGAGATGCATAAGGAGCAGTGCAGATATCTCAAACTGTTGTGCAGCTGGAGGAGATTGCGGTGGCATTGCTGGGATGTGTTGGTGAGGGAAATGTGGGATAATGATGCCACTTAAAGCAAAGATCGGAATTTTTTAAAAAACACATTTGCTGAAGATGTAGTGAATGTAAATCAGTAAGAACAGGACTGATGGGTGAATGGGACCTGATGTGTGACAGGATATGGGCAGCAGAATTTTGGATGACTTCAAGCTTAAGAAGAATAAAATGACCAACCAGGAGTTCATTGGAACAGTTAAATGAGAGGTAACGGAGGCATGGATGGTGGTTTAGTGGCAGATGCACTGAAGTGGGAGGCTGAACTGGGCAATAAATATAGGTGATATTGACTAAGCTTGTTGTTACTCATTCCTCAGAAATCTCTTCAATCTTGTGTCAAACTAGTGCAGCTTGGTACAAAATAGTTGTTGTGCAGCAGAGCTGCAGCATTCATTATAACACGTTCGTTACCTTATTTGATAGTCAATGAAAAGGGAAAAGTAGATGAAGTATAAAGCGAGCTGTCAATCCTCAATTATTGTCCTGACACTGACGTTAAAGTTATTCCATCACAGCTATGCCTCTGGGTCTTTACTTACACATAATTGGTAGTTTTAGGGCAATTTTATGAGTTTTGGGCTGCTGACAATCATAGAATTCTACAACGTGAAAAGAAGCCATTCGGGCCATCGGGTCTGCACGGACCCTCGAAGAGCACCTGACCCCAAACCAAGCCCCACAACCTATCCCCATAACCCTGCATTAACCTTGGCTAAACCATCTAACCTGCACATCATTGGACAGGATGGGCAATATAACATGGCCAATTCACCTAACCGGCACATCTTTGGATTATAGGAGGAAACGGGAGCATCCGGAGGGAGCTGACACAGATTCAGGAAGAATGTACGAACTCTACACAGACAGTCACCCAAGGCTGGATTCAAACCCCAGTCCATGATGCTATGAGGTAAAAACAATGACTGCAGATGCTGGAAACCAGATTCTGGATCAGTGGTGCTGGAAGAGCACAGCAATTCAGGCAGCATCTGACGAGCAGCAAAATCGATGTTTTGGGCAAAAGCCCTTCATCAGGAATAAAGACAGAGAGCCTGAAGCGTGGAGAGATAAGCTAGAGGAGGGTGGGGGTGGGGAGAAAGTAGCATAGAGTACAATAGGTGAGTGGGGGAGGAGATGAAGGTGATAGGTCAGGGAGGAGAAGGTGGAGTGGATAGGTGGAAAAGGAGCTGGGCAGGTCGGACAAGTCCGGACAGGTCAAGGGGACAGAGCAATTTTGCTGCTCGTCGGATGCTGCCTGAATGGTTGTGCTCTTCCAGCACCACTGATCCAGAACCTGATGCTATGAGGTAATAGTGCTGAGTATTGTACCACTGTGCTTTCCTCGGAGGGTTTTAGGAGGGTACAGCAAACATAAAGTAGTTAGCATCTAAATTTCTAATATACTGTGCATAGCTATGTCTTATGTCAGATAGAGCAAGCATAGAAGTATCCCTTTCAGTACCTAATGGGATAGTCCTACAATATGTAGCCATGACTTCTATACAGCAACTTCCTGATTCTATGCTGCAGAGATGCATAAGGAGCAGTGCAAGTATCTCAAACTGTTGTGTGCCTGGAGGAGACTGCAGAGGCATTGTTGGGGTGTGTTGGTGAGGGAAATGTGAGATAATGATGTCACTTAATAGGCAATCAGAAGGAGGACAATATCCTTATAAAGAGGAAGGAGAAATAATCGAAAGACAAAATCCATCCTCAATCCTAAACTATTCGTATGTAGCTCTTGACAATTTGTTAACTGAACAACAAATTTGAATTCCTGATGAAGGGCTCTTGCGTGAAACTCGATACTCCTGCTCCTCGAATGCTGCCTGATCTGCTGTGCTTTTCTAGCACCTGACTCTTTGACTCTGATCTCCAGCATCTACAATCCTCACTCTCTCCTAACAAATAAGAAATAGCTCGTTTGCTCACCTTTTCAAACTGCCAATGGTGTTTCACATCAGGGATTTGAATATTTGCATAAAATGAAATGTAATATTTGAGGTATCAAACTGTGAAACTGTTTCTTTCTGGGACCTTTACAAAAAAAACCTGAAAAGAGATATGTTAACGGAAATTTGAATCTCAATTTGAAACTTGATAACCTAGAAATGGAATTGTTCTGCCAGTGTGGAATGAATTTACAGTAATCACACTTTTAGTCATGTGCACATTTTCAAAACTGGATATTTAATGTCATTTAATGCAAAACACAGCAAAATTTGGGCTCTCCGACATATACTACTCAGGTCCTGTTTGTGACTTAATGATAATGGTATTCTTACATTCTGAATCGAGGCCAACTCAGATTTTATTTGATTGGAGCAGTTCATTAAACATGAAACTGCATTCAACTGGCAAGGGCACTTAGCTAAGATCATTTCTGCACATTACTAATTCCTGTGAATTGTATCTGCAAGTTCAAAATTGTTTGTAGTAGATAATCCATTGCTTATTAGTTAGAAAAAAGGTTACGTCTTGTCCTTTATTTGTTTTTAACAGTATTTTTATTAAGTATTCCTTGTCTTACTGCTTTAACAATTTTTAATATTCACAACTTGTACAGCAACATAAAATGTCCAATATTAAAAGTAAAAATTATGAATATGTTTTATTACTGAAGCAGAGTTAACATTTAAATGCTATTATTACAGGGATAATTATTACTGCTTAAAAATGTTGACTTGGATTGCAAGTATTAAGATTTTCTCTTTCTAATTATCCACAGATGACTTAATTCTTAGACATTTCTGAGCAAACTACTTGTGTAACTTTTTATCACACTCTTCAACAGGAACTTATCAAGAAAACGATTACATATTTAAATAGCATGAATAATTGACTACATATTTGGTGGAATTTAATGGCCTCCCTTTGCTGAGTTTGGTGGCCGGATGGACAATGGGCTCTGTCATCTTCCAGGCAAAAGTGAGGAATGCAGATGCTGGAAACCAGAGTTTAGATCAGAGTGGTGCTGGAAAAGCACAGCAGGTCAGGCAGCATCTGAGGAGCAGGAAAATCGAAGTTTCGGTCAAAAGCCTTCATTAGGCTTCCTGCTGTGCTTTTCCAGCAGCACTCTGATCTAAACTCTGTCATCTTCCTCTCTATACCCCAATTCAATCCACGCTGAGAATGTCCTTGAATGACATTCTTATTCCACTGCTATTTGAGGCCCTTAAGTAGTCATTTCATATTCATTTCAGGGCCTCATCCCATTGCAACTATATTAATCCAGCCATGGGTGGGTGACATGCCACTGCCCAATTCCACAACCTGCCTACCAACATCCACCTGGTGCTTTGAGTTCACTCATGACTTTAGATATCTAAGCCACCAGCTCCCTAGTGATACAGCCTTTCAATTAAGCCTTCAGCTTCTGATTGCCTACAGCTCTTACTGGGCAGGACTTCCCAGCCTAGATCTTTAATCCTGGGGAAGGCTCACCATCCAGTTAAGTGCCTCATGGCAATTTATTTGGTAGACATTCCCTAAACATTGTGACCTGGGGCTCTGTCTTCCTTTCTAGTCAGTGTTTGCCTCCATTATGTAATGACACAGGGGAAATCCCTAATTTATACCCGACACACAGAGAAGCTCACTTCGTTCCGTAAGCTGTTAAATTTCGAGAGGCAAAGACTATCCTATTTCACTATTTCACTATTTAAAGTAAAAATTAACAATTTTATTCTTTAAGTCCAACAGAGAACATTAGAACCATTATTTACAACTCCTTTCTCTTAAACCTATCCTTTACTTCCCACTCTACAATATTGATCCAATAAAAAAAACTCGATTAAGATTTACATTAAAAAAATCATGTTTCAAAACCAGCCAGCTTTGTCAATTTTCCGCTGTAGATTTTCCTCTGGGTCAACTTTGGTGTTCTGCTATACGAATTTCTCATGGACAGGTATCTTTCAAAGATCAATTTGGCTATTAGTCTATACTTGTTGGTGGCTTGGCAGTTCTCCCTCTAACTGTTCAAAATGTCTGGTTTTATACCCCAAAACATCACATCATTTCATTGGTTGATCATCAAAACACTAAATTTAAATTCGATTGGGTTTTGGTATCTGGGGCATAATTTAAACTGATTGGCCGAATTTGAATTTGTTTTTGTTCTGTCGCAACACAACTCCAGCTATTTGTTACAACCAAGTGTTACATTTTTACCTTGTTTAGCACTCGCTGTGCTTTCCATCAGTCCTTGCTAGCTTCCTCTCTCTCTTAAAGGTACAATACACCCCTATAAAGGGTGTAACCTTTATAATAATTACATTCAGTTTAATTCTGTTACTATGCACGCAAGGAGTAATATTGGTCAAAGTGTACCTTACTTTTATGTTTTCTTTCTAAGGTTTGTTATCATCAAAGTAAGAGTTTTACTTTTCTGTTTTAAGCACCCATTGACTTCAGCATATATTCTGAGGAGGTACATAACAGGCCATAAGACCATAAGTTGGAAGAGCCGATATAGACCAATCAGCCCATGGAATCCACTGAATTCAATGAAATTATGGCTGATCTGAAAATCCTTAACTCCATTTTCCCGTCTTTTCTCCATAATTTTTTGATTATCTTACTGATTAAAAATATATCCATCTCACCCTTGAATATAGGCTTGAGTGACCTAGTCTAAACAGTTCTATGTGATAAAAAATTCCAGAAATTTATTATCCTCTGAGACACAGAATTCTGCCTCATCTCTGTCTTAAAAGGACAATCCCTTATTCTCCTCTCTGGTCCCAGACTCTGCCACAAGAGGAAACACCCTTTCCAAATATACATTTTGAAATCCCCCAAGAAACTCATGTAAAGAATTTAGGACCAATTTACTCAACCTGACCTCATCAGACAGTCCTTCCATACTTAGAGCCAGCCAAGTGAACTTTCTATAGACTGCCTCTAATGTCAATATACCTTTCCTTAGATAAGTGGTTCAAACTGTTCTCGGTATTCCAGCTGTGATCTGACCACCTCCTTGTGTAATTTTAGCAAGATCGCCCTGTTTTAATATTCCATTCCACTTGAAATGAAGGCCAACATTCCATTTGTTTTCTCTACTACATGCTGAATGAAATGCTCTGAAATTCCTCTGTGTTGTAACAATGTGCAGTCCTTTTCTATTTAAATAATATTCACCTCCTCTTGTTTTCCAGCCAAAATGCATAACTCAGATTTTCCCACATTATATTCCATCTGCATAGTTTCGCCCACTCTCTTAACCTTATCGATCCCTCTGTAGAATCTTTGTGTTGTCCTCACCGCCATTCACAAACTTGGCCATAGTACTTTTGATTTCTTTCAAGTGTGATGATGCTGTGACTTTAAGAAATTGTATTTTGTCCTCATTTCTTTTAGAGAAAGATTGGGGGACAGGTATCGAGCAGTCTATGAGAAGGTAAACAACTTGTGAGCCTTTGGGTTTTTGTTAAAATTGAAAAAATAGAAGCAGGCTGAGTGGGTGAGGTCAAACTCTCACAGATCCAAGATTCTTAGTTAGCTTTGGTTAGAAAGCAATGAATCTCTCTCAGTTGTTATGCTGTCTCTGTCTCAGTCTCTGTCTCTCTCTCTTTCTCTTTCTCTCAGTGTTGACTTTTGATGTTCTTTCCTCCTGGATTGGAGAACTACATGTGAGACAATCTGTTTTTCAGAATTTACCTTTTTGCCTAGGGTGTGTTTATGGGATGTTACTATATTGGAACAGTTAATTAGTAATAGTCACTCTACCTATTATTCTGTTGCATTTTCCAATAGAGTTAAGTTATTCCAAGTTCTTCTTTTTTGTTGTACTTTAAATGTAATGTTTGAATAAATTATGTTTACTTAGCATTGAGTAGTTTGACGAATCAATTTGCATCTGGAACACAGGGACCTGACATTTGCCTTTAAAATAAGAAAATGTTAAGGTCTAGACTATATTCTTAATATATTTTGACGAGATCTGGTCTGGTTTGTAACATGAGACAGTAGTGAGTTGCCATTTAAGGGGCATCAGAGATTATTAAACATTGAAACACAAGCGTGGGAGTAGGCCATCTGTCTTTTGAGTTTGCTCCATTGTCCAATATAACCATGATCATTCCTCCTAATGCTACAATTCACCTTATTAATAATTGGCTTTCTATCTAACTAAATGCGCTGAACAAACTGGACTTTAAGAATTCTCAACATGGAAGTCAGACGGTCTACCTGACTTCAAGCAGCCTCCATGTTGTTTAACACCAAACAGCATCTCAGGGCATAATCCATGGGCACCAGCCGCATGCACACATGGACATTGGCATCCAGCATTTGGAAACCCCTCAAAAACAGCATGGCACCTCTCTACTCTGTCTACAGACAGCACAGACATGCATTGCAGGGCAAGTTGGCAATAACTATTGAAAAGAATACTTTTTGTGTGAGGACAGATAACTACTTCACAATTTGAACCAAGTTGCATCTTCATGCTTCTCGCTTGGCTTCTTAGCACTCACTCACTGAATGCCTATCTGCTGGTTTGCAGTACTCATTCCTTGCCTTAAAAGGCATATTAAGCAATCAGACAGAAAGCTTGCCTTGTTGGTCAATTGTCCTCAGTTAAGGGAGTGTACATCCTGTTGTCTGGCTGTGTGCTCTGCCAATCTCACATCTGAACCATGTACCAGAGGGTTTTGTGACACACACACACACACACAGCATGTGCAGCAATCAAGCAGCCATGTCTCAATGTCTTAAGGGAGTATTGCAGTCCTCTCCAAAGTCCATAGAGGTACGCCTCAGTCAGAGGATTCTTGCACAGTAAGTCAAAGACAGTATCTGATACTAATCCAGGAGATAGGTCATGGTCATGTATGCATTTGGTATTTTCTCAGGCAGGGATCAATGGCCCTGCAGCCCAGGGCATGGGTTGCGGTCAGTTCAGTAGTGCCAGAGCAGCCAGTTAGGACTAATGGTCAGGGAGATGTACAGGTAACAGTCTGGGGTTTGGGCACTTTTCATGTGGAACTATTTAGTTGGGTCACTCAAGAGGCTGGGCCACGGTCAGTCTAGTGGATCCATCCAAAAAAAAACTAAGGGGATGGACAGTTGGAGAAAAAGGGGAACCATTGCCCTGGGATTGAAATTTGGGAACTTATTCATCGGGATTGAGAGCTGCAGGAGAAGGGAGATGACATTGTGATGGGGGGATATGCTATAATATAGATGGGAACAGGATAAAGAGGGAGGGGATTTCACCCATGATCAGGAGCATCATGGCTTCAAGGGGAGGACAGTCTATGGCTACACCTGGCTTGGTCATGTCACACCTCTAGAATTGGGGCAGGAAAGTTAAGCGGGCACATGGATTGGGTAGTGAGCTGGGAGGCACAAAACCTACAGGAATCACAGGATGGGCTACCAGGAAGTGGATCTGGAGGTTTGTGGTCTCACTGAACTGTAGAAGCAGAGGCTGAAATCCACTAGTTGAAGAATGCTCACTGTCTCCTTATATTGTGCTGGAATAAAAAGGTAGAAAACAGGAAGGAAAATAATTGGGGCCACATTCTGCATGGGTGGGGTAACTGTTTTAACCTCTTGAGTGAGGGATTGAGCATCCATTGATGTGATACCCTTTTAAGCAAAAGAACATTAAACACAGATCCATGCTCTGTTCAAAGTACAGACTTGCAGGCTCCCTAATCCCTGGTGACCATAATGCATTGGCTCCCTGTAAACTATGCAACTCTCTGCCTCAGACATCACTGACTAGTTCATTCACACCAGTGTGTTTGAATGTAAAGGCTAAAGAACATATTGGGATATTCCAGGATGATGGGCAGTGCTTTATTCACCTTACTTGCACATGCTGCCGCAGCCTCTCAACAAAGACAAGTATACCCATGGTTATACCCTGAATAGATAAGCAGTTAGACATCACATTGCCACTGATACATTTGCAGTTTCACAGAGAATCACACAGACAGACATAGGATGAAGACAAGTTATTCCTACAAACACATTATTTCTTAAGGTATGTAATACCAACTATGTCTTCACAGTGCACTTAATATACTTTCTTCTTTCGCTCTCTTTCTCACTATGTCCCAGTGTTGCCTCTTCCACAGATGGGATGGAGGAGGCCTGCTCAGTAGTGGAGTCCATTGGCTGTGGAGATTTTGTCATGTGATCTCTGGGAGCACTTGTGCTTGGATGGCTCAGACATTCTTGCCAGAGGCAAGTGGTCCTTCCTCGGCTTCAATTGCCAAGTATCAGACAGGGCAATCAAGGTCGAGGCATGTGGAATATCCTGAGAAGAGGCTTCTGAGGTGCCTATGTGTGGTTCTTCCTCTGGCTTTCCCACCTCCTTCCCGGGTGAGAAAGGACCACTTGGAGTGTGTGCTTCAGTAGGCCAGTGCTGTCTGGGTGCACATTAAAAGGTGGAGCAGATGCCAGGGGTGGAGCTCTTTTGGCAGATAGTTGCTGAGTGGTAAGTTGTTCTCATAATGGCATGTGGTAAGTTTGAGTTTAATTGGGCATGAGGAATGCCAGAGCTTAGGGTAGGCAGTTAAATCGGTGTGTTTGCTAAGATACAGATAGAAATCTCACTGGTCCTGTCAGCAAAATAATCTCTCCAGAATGTCAACACAACTGTCCTTTTGTCAAAAAATGTAAGGTTCAGCTCTACATGTCTTCAATAGAAAGGTGTGGGAAACCATGTTTTTACAAACCAACAAACATTTATTGGTTATTTAAACTACGTACAAGATGAATTGTTACAAAACGACATCATAATCCTTCCGTCTCAAATTCCAGCAATATGTCATCTGACAGCTCTGATAATGCGATCTAACAGTTAATAGTTATAATAGTTATCAGTCCCTCATACCACAATAGTTAGATCCAGAACACAATGTTTTTAACAGCAGGGAACTCAAAAAACCGTAAATATCAAAGATAAATATTTCAAAATAGAAAGAAACAACAAATGCTATGTGTGCCAGTACACTAGGAAATGAGGAATAATTATCAGTTTAGATAAAAGGAGATAAGAAAGACTACTAGTTCACAGCAAGAAAGATCCAAAGGGTTTTTTTTTTGCAGTTTTAGTATTAGTCAGCACGCTAAAGAGCAAAAGGTCCTTAAGGGATACATTAGGAGGTGGTTCTGGAAATGCCAGATCCATTAAATAGATTGTGCACATCCATCTCTATAAATGTAGAAAGTGGCTAAATTACAGACCCAGGTATGTTGGCTCAAAAGGACATGTGGACATCATTATGTGGTATGAATAGTACAAATGAGTTAAAGGGCATATTCTTTTGCAGTCATTTCAGTAAAAAGATGATCAAAAGTTTAAAGCAGCAACTTGACAGCTCACTGTCATTATTTGATAAAGTTAGCAAATTAAGTAAAATAGGCAGCAAATGCTTACATTTACATTTCCTAGATCTGATAGCATACATTGTGTAACTTTACAGAAATTAGAAAGAAAATGGTTTTAGTTAATGATATTAGGAACTTCATAAAAGCAGGAACAATAAATGCTTTCAAGAATATTATATTATTATGACTTTAATTGAGCTACACACAAGAATTTGATTATTACAGGAGATTTCTCAGCAGCAATTTGAAATTTTTTAAGGAAAGAATTGCCAGTGCAGGAACTGTATTAGTTATTAGATTTTTAAAAATTCATTTATGGGGTATTAGGCATTGCTGTCTAAGTCAGTATGCATTACCCATCTCTAAGTGACTTTGAAAGGTTTTGGTGAGCAGCTTTCTTCTAGTCATAGTCATAGAGATGTACAGCACGGCAACAGACCCTTCGGTCTAACTTGTCCATGCTGACCAGATATCCCAACCCAATCTAGTTCCACCTGCCAGCACCCAGCCCATTTCCCTCCAAACCCTTCCTATTCAAAAAACCATCCAGATGCCTTTTAAATGTTGCAATTGTACTAGCCTTCACCACTTCCTCTGGCAGGCCATTCCCCACACACACCTGCCTCTGCATGAAAAAGTTGCCTCTTAGGTCGCTTTTAAATCTTTTTCTTCTCACCCTAAACCTATGCCCTGTAGTCCTAGACTCTCCCACTTCAGGGAAGAGATCTTGTCTATTTACCTATGTTGCCCCTCATGATTTTATAAACCTCTATAAGGTAACCCCTCAGCCTCTGACGGTCCAGAGAAAACAGCCCTAGCCTATTCAACCTCTCCTTATAACTCAAATCTTCCAATCCTGGCAAAACCCTTGTAATTCTTTTCTGAACCCTTTCAAGTTTCACAACATCCTTCCGATAGGAAGGAGACCAGAATTACACGCAATATTCCAGAAATGGCCTAACCAATGTTGTGTGCAACTGCAACATGCAATCCACATGGTGGAGATACAGCTACAGTATTGTTAGGGAGGGAGTTTGGCACAATGAGTGAGAAGAAACAGTGATATAGTTCCAACTCAACTTGGCATACAACTTGGAAAGGAACTTGCCCGTAGTGTTAGGTGAAGGGATAAATGGGTTTGGGTGGATCGTGCTTCGGCGGGTTGGTGTGGACTTCTTGGGCCGAAGGGCCTGTTTCCATACTGTAAGTAATTTTTTTAATCTTAAAAAAAAGTAATTTAATCATGAGTTCTCATGCATTTGCTGCCCTCCTTGTTTTAAGTAGTAAAGGTCAAGAGTTTGGAAAATAAAGTCAAAGGAGCCTTGGATAGTTGTAACAGTGTATCTTATTGATGACACATCCTGCTGTCACTGTGTATGTGAAAGGTGTTTGATGGCATGCCAGTCAAGTGGGATGCTTTGTCCTGGATGGTGTGGAGCTTCTTGAGTGTAACTGAAGCTGCGCTCATCCAGGTAGGTGGGGAGCATTCCATCACACTCCTCATTTGTGCCTTGTAGATGGTGGACAGATTTTAAAATGTCATAAGGTGAGTTAATCACCATGAATTGCCATCTCCTGACCTGCTTTTGTAGCTATTGCATTATATAGCTATTCTTGTTCATTTCTGTACCATGGTAACCACACGGTGTTGATAGTGAGGGGTTCAGCAGTAATAATACTGATGAATGCCAAAGCGTGATAGCTAGATTCTCTCTTGTTGGAGATGGTCATTGCTTAGCACTTGTGTGCTGCAAATATTACTTGTCACTCATAGGGTGAACCTTGAAAGTTGGCTAACTGCATTTGGATATAGTTAAAAATCACACAACACCAGGTTATAGTCCAACAGGTTTAATTGGGAGCACTAGCTTTTGGAGCGCCGCTCCTTCATCAGGTGATAGTGGAGGGCTCAATCTTAACACACAGAATTTATAACAAAAATTTACAGTGATGTAACTGAAATTGTACATTAAAAAATTGATTGTCTGTTAAGCCTTTCATCTGTTAGAATACCGTGACAGTTTCACTTCTTTCATGTGTAAATCACAAAACCTTTTTTTAAAAAGTTGCATTCTCAGGTTAGCTGTTAACAATGGTGATAGCTAGACAATATGTTGAAGGTGTTAGCCCCGTGTGTTCTCTGTCTATGCCATGATGTTTAGATCGATTCTAATCGAAAAAGTGAGATAATGGAGTTTTACTTGAATTCATGCAGTTTTTGAGCAAAGTACAATCTAACCCTGCAAGTACAAACTCACCCCACAGAATATATGTGTGGATGTGGGTCTTTGTCTGTGTGTGTTTGGGTTGTGGGTTGTGAGTGTGAGAAGTGAAACTGTCATGGTATTCTAACAGATGAAAGGCTTAACAGACACTCAATTTTTCAATGTCTAATTTCAGTTACATCACACTGTAAATTTTTGCTATAAATTCTGTGTGTTAGGATTGAGCCCTCCACTACCACTTGATGAAGGAGCGATGCTCCAAAAGCTAGTGTGCTTCCAATTAAACCTGTTGGACTATAACCTGGTGCTGTGTGATTTTTAATTTTGTACACCCCAGTCCAACACCGGCATCTCCAAATCATGCATTTGGATATGAACCTCTTCACTATCTGAGGAGTCTCAAATGGTGCTAAACATTGTATAATCTCAGCAAACATCCCCACTTCTGACCTTATAATGAAGGAGAGGTTATTGATGAACATAGTTGAGCCTAAAGCTTGTGGGAGTCTTGCAGTAATGTGCTGGAGCTGAGATGATTTACCTCGAACAATTACAACCACTTTCCTTTGTGCTAGACAATTGGAGAGGTATCCTCCAGTTCTCATTCATTCCAGTTTTGCTAGAGCTTCTTGATGCCACATTCAGTTAAATGTTGGTAGTTAATTACAGTTATCTTCCCTTCCTGCAGTGAGCTTGGCTCTTTTCTCCATGATGGATGAAGGCTGTAATGAGATAATTTGTGCTCGGCACAGTGGTTAGCACTGTTGCCTCACAGTGCCAGAGACCCAGGTTCAATTCCTGCCTCAGGCAACTGTGTGGAGTTTGCACATTCTCCCTGTGTCTGCATGGGTTTCCTCCGGGTGCTCCTGTTCCATCCCACAGTCCAAAAATGTGCAGGTTAGGTGAATTGGCCATGCTAAATTGCCCGTAGTGTTAGGTGAAGAGATAAATGGGTTTGGGTGGATCGTGCTTCGGCGGGTTGGTGTGGACCTCTTGGGCCGAACGGCCTGTTTCCATACTGTAAGTAATTTTTTTAATCTTAAAAAAAAGTAATTTAATCATGAGTTGAATTGGAAATCAGAGAAGCTTCATTAAGCAAATCATTGTTGATTAAGTTGCTCTTGATAATACCTTCATCATTTTACTGATGATTGTGAGTAGACTGGGTGGTAATTTGTCAGGTTGGATTGGGCCTACATTTTGTGAACAGGATACATCTATGAAATTTTCAGATAGATGAAAGCCTTTTTATGTATTATGTCAGCTTGGTTAGGGACGTGGCTAGTTCTGAAATATAAGCGGTTAGTACTATTGCCGGAATCTGAGCAGGGCCCACAATCTTTGCAGTATCCAGTGCCTTCAGTTAACTTTTGATATCAGGTGGAGTAAATCAAATAGGGTGAAGGTTAGCATCTATGATACTAGGAACCTCAGGAGGAAATTGAAATAGATCTTACACTTAACACTTCCAGCTGAAAATGCTTCAGCTTTGACTTTTGCTGTACAGGGCACCCTGTCCTCAAGAATGAGGATATTTCTGGATTTCCCCCTCCTCCATTGAGTTGTTTCATTGTTCACCACCATTCAAGACTAGATGTGGCAGCACTTAGATCTGATCCATTTTGTGATCATTTAGCTGTGTGAATTGAATGCTTCTTTTATTGTTTTGGCAAGTTCTGTGTCCTGAACAAAGTAACAGAATGTGTTGTTCTAAAGCACATTAATAAAAGTGTGCATGAAGTTTGAGAAATACATTTTCATTCGTGCTCATAAAAGTTAGAAGAAAACAAATATATTTGTTTTCAATATAACAAGGAATTGAATTAATTCTAAAATGCATCTTTAGGCATTATGATTTGAATTGTGTGACATATCCTCTTTTGACCATATCATTTATAAATTGTATTAAATAATTGAACAATTGTATGAATTCTAATCTAATTTAATGTGGATTATTCACTACATTCATTTTCAACAAATGCTACTCAAATTAGAATCTTTTACCCTTGTAAATGTTATTTGGAAAACTTGTTTCATTACATTTTGTCTTTACTATAATTCATCTTGGTTGACTCTTTCTTCAGAGGAATATATAAAGCAGGAATATTTAAAATATAAAATATGAATGAGTTGTTTATTCTCTTGATAGGTTGTTGTAATTCCTGCAGGAGAGTTCCTTGGATAGCGATGAATTGCTGCTTATATTTAAAGTAGTTTCAGATATAGCCTCCCATCTTTGACACACATCCTTTTTTGGTGCTTGCTCTTGATGGTAATTGATGCTCCTGAGCAGTTTATTTGTTTTAATTTGCTCATTCACTATCATTTTTCAGCCTTCCAAGGCTTTGCTATTAGATGTAAAGCTTTATATTCTCTGGTCTAGATCAGTAGAATTCACCCTCTTCACTTTTAGATGGGACTGAGGTAATCATGTGTGAGAGAATAGAACATGCATTGCAAGGCATACATCGAACACAACATTTAAATGCATTCTTTTAAGAAACAAAGTCTGAGATAATGTAAAAGGTAACAAAGTCTGCATAGTCCTACCAGACTAATGGAAAGAGGTGACTGTTGGTGGTTGAATCAGAGGTTATCACACTTAAGGTTAGGGAACAGACTGAGAAGGAAAGTCCGTCATGGTAATCTTAGAAAGTGTGGGAATTGAACCCACACCATTGGTGTCGCTCTGCATCACAAGCTACCCTATCTACAGCAATGTATAGTTATATGAAATGTTATTGTTTCCATTATCCAAACTGGGAATTTTCAGACTCTTATGTTGCTTTTGCATGATAGTGTGTTGCAAAGTTTTGCTTTTGCATGATGGTGTGTTGCTATTGTATTGAACACTCAGTAAAGAAGAATTTCAATTATATGGAGCGTTAATCAGAAGTTACCCTTAGGGCTTTACAGTGAATAAAGTACTTTTGACGTGTAGTCCATTTTATAATGCACAGACTAACAAAAAAACAGCAGACAGATAAATAACGAGAGAAATGAATTTAAAATTTACCCAGTGGAACTAGAAGGTTGAAATCAACAGGATGACTACTTTTAATTTAACCTGTAGAGGGAAAGAACGTTCTTCTGAAGCCAGTTTTGTCCTTTCATTATAATCTTTATCCAAGTTAGTCAAAAAACTAGGAGAAACTAGCTCCTATCCTTGGTTAGGCCAAAGGCATTCCAACACATGATGCTTTGGAATATACAAAATGAAAATAGAAGTTTATGGAAGTATTCAAATCTGGCAGTATCTGTGTAGCAAGAAAGAGTTAATATTTCAGGTTGATGACACTTCATCAGAATTCATGAAAGACAACGGACCTAAAATATTTGCCATTTCGTTCCAGGGTTGATGTCACACATTGGAATAATTTCCAAGTGCACTTGAATTACATTAAAAGTCAAGGTATGTGTTTCACATTAATGAAAAAAAGTAATTAATTGCCAAATGCTGTGATCACAATCCAATTATGGAGTGTGTTTGAGTTGACGAAGCTTGAAGGCCTAACGGAAGCTGTCCAGAAAAGACCACTCTGCTTCCTGTTGGCATAGGTGAAGCAGAAAGGGTGCTTCAAGCTGGAAGCATGCTGTCAAACTCTGTAAAATCTCACAAATTAAAAATGGTCCCAGCTGCTAGATGGTCCTTAGAGCGGGGCACACTGTTTTCAGTGCTAACTGTGGCCAACCGTGGGCGGCACGGTGGCACAGTGGTTAGCACTGCTGCCTCACAGTGCCGGAGACCTGGGTTCAATTCCCGCCTCAGGCGACTGACTGTGTGGAGTTTGCACGTTCTCCCCATGTCTGCGTGGGTTTCCTCTGGGTGCTCCGGTTTCCTCCCACAGTCCAAAGATGTGCAGGTCAGGTGAATTGGCCATGCTAAATTGCCTGTAGTGTTAAGTAAGGGGTAAATGTTAAGGGGTAAATGTAGGGGTATGGGTGGGTTGCGCTTCGGCGGGTCGGTGTGGACTTGTTGGGCCGAAGGGCCTGTTTCCACACTGTACTGTAATCTAATTGTAATGTAGGAACATAGGAAATCGGAGTGGGAGCAGGCAATTCAACCCTTCAAGGCAAAAGTACTCTTTGCTAGCTTCCCCCACCCTCCTCTCTGACCTATCACTTCCATCCCACCCCCATTCACCTATTGTACTCTTTGCTACCTTCTCCCCAGCGCACCTCCCACCCTCCTCCTCATTTATCTCTCCACCCTGGAGACTCCCTCCCTCCATTCCTGATGAAGGGCTTTTGCCCGAAACATCGATTTTCCTGTTCCTTGGACGCTGCCTGACCTGCTGTGCTTTTCCAGCACCACTCTGGTCTAAATTCAGCCCTTCAAGCCCACTCTACCATTTAATATGGTCACAGCTGATATTATTCTGGCCTCAACTCCACTTTCCTGCCTGCTCCCCGTAGCCCTTTATCCCACTTTTCTGAAACATACTTATCTCTCTCTTGAATCTATTGATTGATTCTGCCTCCACTATACTCTTGGGCAGTGAGTTCCACAGATTCACAACCCCATGAGCAAAATAGTTTCTCCTCACCTCAGTTTTGAACCTAACTCCTCTCACTCTATATCAATGACCTCTTGGGGATAAGGGGTCACATCTGTTCAGCAATTACCTTATCAAATATTTTTAGCAGTTTATATCTCAATTAGATCCCGCTGCAATCTTCCAAACTCCAGCAAGTACAAGTCCAAACTTTTCAACCATTCCTTTTAAACAGCCCTTTCACCTTTAGAATCAACCTGGTGAAACCCTCTGAATTGCCTTCAGTGTTATCGCATCCTTCCTCAAGTAAGGAGACCAAAGCTGGACATAATACTCCATGCCTTGTATAATTGTCACAACACTTTATTTTTATAATCCAGTCCTTTTGCAATAAATGCCAGGATTCCATTTGCCATTCGTATTATATGCTGCATCTGAAGAACTATTTTCCCGATTCATTCACAAAGATACCCAAACTCCTCTGCATTGACAATTTGAATCTGCTTCCCATTTAAATAATAACTTACCCTTTTGTTTTCCTGGCCAAAGTGGATAATTTTGCCCTTATCCCATTAAACTCCATCCGCCAGATTCTGGCTCATTCTCCTACCTTTTCAATATCCATCTCTAAACTCTTTATTGCCTCGTGACAGTTTGCTTTCCCATATGGGTTAGCATCATCCATGAATTTTGGTATGTAACACTTTGTCTCTACAGATCACTTATATAGATTATAAATAGTTGAGGTTCAATTATTTATTAAGGTAGCTGTTATAGGGAGAGTAAGCTAAAATAATGAAAAGTGGTATTGAAGCTGTCTCCTTTCTCTGTCGTGCATTTGCAACTTCAGAGATCCTGCCTACTGAATGAAAACAAGTCCTTTAAATGGTCATTCATGAGTTTTACTCTAGTCTGACATTTTGGAAAATGGCTGGGAAGTAGGACTGTACCAGCAAACTCGATAGCAGTGGGAAACCCTGCTCATTCTTCTCAAGCCGATTAATAATTCAGCCTGCTAATTATAGAATCATAGATTCATTCAAATTTATTTTATAAAGGAATGCCTTTCAGACCTATATTGGCTAATAAAAAGTAATTTAGCCTAATCCTACTTATGCACGCTTGGTTCATAACCTTGTCGGTGACACCAATTCAAGAGTGTATCCAAGAAGTTCTCGAACCTTGTGAGACTTTCAGCTTCTAGGACAATGTTTTGTAACTGGTGTTGCAGACAAGATGAGAAGTGTGCTGTGAAATGTTTGGAAAGCAGAGTATCGATACAGCATCTATGCTGTCAATCTAATATGGGCAGCATGGTGGCTCAGTGGTTAGCACTACTGCCTCACAGTGCTAGGGACCTGAGTTTGATTCCTGCTTTGGGCGAATGTCTGTGTGGAGTTTGCACATTTTGTGACTGCGTGGGTTTCCTCCCACATTCCAAAAGGTGTGCAGGTCAGGTGAATTGGCCAAGCTAAGTTGTCCATCGTGCGAGGTGCATTAGTCAGGGGTAAATGTAGCAAAAGGAGTCTGGGTAGGTTACTCTTCGGAGGGTCAGGGTGGACTTGTTAAACCGATGGCCTGTTTCCACACTGTAGAGAGTCTTAATCTCCTCTGGACCCTTGTTTTCTTTTATTGAAGCACAGAAAGGGTAAAAAAAGGACTACAAGAGACATAACAATGAGGGCACAGACTCAGGACATCATAAAGTCAATAATGAATGCAAAATCATTGGAAGATTAAAAGCCTAAGTGGACCTGGTATAAAGAGAAAACTTAGTTATAAGAGTTCATTAAGGGTGCAAAAGAAAGGTGTGAGATCCTTCATACAAGCTGTTGGGAATCATATTTTACATTTAGAGGAGTGAGAATCACCAAGCAAAATTGTGAAAGAAACAAAGGTCATTATCAAAGAAACAGACAATGGAAGTCATCCAGTTAAAAAAAAAGTGAAAAAGGTGGGATTAATTTCTTAAAGCAGAGAGTAGCAGGATCGTCCAGGAAAACTGAACTCCAAGTGGGTAGGTTAAAACCTTAACTGAAAGATATCATATTTCAGATTGTTAAATAATTTACTAGCAATAGATTGGATTGTATAATGGAATCTTCTCCCACCAACCCAAAGACCAACAACCAGGAACTTTCAAACCAAAAGAATCACCTCACGGTTGAATATATCTCCAGATGTATCATTTCATTAAAAAAACTTTTTAAAGTTTACCAATATCAACACTTAGAATTATAACTTAATAATTGTTAGATATTGTCATCTAGATGAGGTCTCATGAGTATTTTAGTAAGAGGCTAAACATCTTTATATTTAATTATGATTGTTCATTGCAAGAATCAATCAAAATGTATTATAATATTGTATACTGTATCATAGAATATCAAAAGTTAATAAATGACTATTCTACCTTACTTTTCTACACCTTACAAAAGGATATTCAATTATGTGAGGTTTAAAAAAAACTGTATTCGCAATCCAGCATAGTTTCTTTATACTATTTTGTCTCAACCTTTAAAGGGACTCTTTTTCATTTCTTCATTTTTGTGGGATATAACTGTCATTGGCTGGCCAGCACTTATTGCCCGTCCTTTGAGAAGATGGTGTTGAGTTGCCTTCTTGAACCGCTGCAGTCCACTTGCTGTGGGTTGACCCACTATGCCATTAGAGAGGAAATTCCAGGATATCGACCCTGTAACAGTGAAGGAACAATGATAAATTTCCAAGTCAGGGTAATGAATGTTGGAGGGGAACTTTATGGCAATAGTGTTCCCATGTATCTACTGCCCTTGTCCCTCTAGATGGAAATGGTTGTGGGTTTTGAATCTCCTGTCCGAGGACTTTTAGTGAATTTCTGCAGTGCATCCATAGACAGTGCACACTGCTGCTACTGAGCGTCAGTGGTGAAAGGAGTGGATGTTTGTGTATATAGTGCCAATTAAGCGGGCTGCTTTATCCTGGATAGTAAAAAGCTTCTTAAGTGGTGTTGGAGTTGCAAGTGGGAAAAATCCATCCGTCTCCTGACCTGTGCCTTGTAGATGGTGACAGGCTTTGAGGAGTCAGGAAGTAGATTCCTAGCCTCTGAGCTGCTCTTGTAGCCAGTGAGTTATGTGGAAAGTCCAGTTGAATTTGTGGTCAATGATAATCCCCAAGATGATAATTATGGGGGATTCAGTGATGGTAACACCATTGAATGTCAAGGGGCAGTGGTCAGATTGTCTCTTATTAGTGATGGTCATAGTCTGGCATTTGTGAAGCACAAATGTTACTTGCAACTTGTCAGCCCAAGCCTGGATATTGTCCAGATCTTGTGCTATTTGAACATGAACTGCTTCCGTACTTGAGGCGCTGAATATTGTGCAATCATCAGCGATGATTCCCACTTCTGATCTTATGATGGAGGCAAGGTGATTAATGAAGCAGCTGAAGATGGTTGGGCCTAGGACACTACCATAAGGAACTCCTGCAGAGATGTCCTGAAGCTGAGATGTCTGACCTCCAATAAGCATGAACATCTTCCTATGTGCAGGTATGACTCTAACTAGTGGACAGTTTGTTTCAGATATCCAATGATTTTAGTTTTGTTTTGGGCTACTTGATGTTATACTTGGTCGAATGCAGCCTTGATGTAAAGGATTATCTCTCTCACCTCACCTCTGTAATTCAGCTTTTTTGTCCATATTTGAACCAATACTGTAATGAGATCAGGAGCTGAGTGGCCCTGGCAGAACCCAAACTTGGCATCACTGAGCAGATTATTGTTGACCAAGTGCTGCTTTATGTTGATGACACCTTCCATCACTTTACTGATAATCGAGAGTAGACTGAGGGGGTGGTAATTGGTTATTTTGGATTCAACCTACTTTTTATGTACAGGCGGTACCTGGGCAATTTGCCACATTGTCATTTGAGGCCAGTATTGTAACTGTACTGGAACAGCTTGGCTCTGGGAACGGCAAGTTCTGGAGCACATGTCTTCAGTACTATTGCAGAGAATGCTGTCAGTACCCATAGCCTTTGAAGTTTCTACTGTCTCTCAACTGCTTCTTGATATCACATGGAGTGAATCGAATTAGCTGAAGACTGGTATCTGTACCGCTGGGAACCACTGTAGGAGGCCAAGATGGAGCATCCACTCAGTACTTCTGGCTGAAATGGCTGCAAATGCTTCACCATTATCCTGAAGAAAGGTTACACCCGAAACACCAACTTCTCCACCTCTTGCTGCTGCCTGGCTTGCTGTGTTCTTCCAGACTACTGCCTGTCCATTTCAGCCTTATCTTTTGCATTGATGTGCTGGACTCTTCCAACATTGAAACTGGGAACATTTGTAGAGCCTCCTCCTCCAGTAATTCTCTACCACCATTCATGGATGTGGCAGGACTGTAGAGCTTAGATCTGTTGATTGTGGATTCACTTAGCTCTGTCCATCACTTGCTACTTATACTGTTTGGCATGCAAATCATCTGATTTGGCAGCTTCACAAGGTTGACACCTCATTTTATTTAGGTATGCCTGGTGCTACTCCTGGCATTCCATCCTCCACCCTCCATCGAACTCGGAGGAGAAGCAGGACAATAAAGTTGCAGATTGTGCTGGAGTACAATTCTGTTGCTGTTGATGGTCCACAGCACTTCATGGATTCCCAGTTTTGAATTGCTAGATCTGTTTGAACTCTATTCCATTTAGTACAGTGATAGTGCCAGACAGCACAATAGAGGTTATTCTCAATGTGAAGATGGGACTTCATCTTCACAGGGACGATGCAGTGATCACTCTTACCGGAACAGATGCATCTGCAGCTTAGTGATTGCTTAATCTGATTTAACTCCGATTATTTAAGCTCACTTTATTGTTATTCTTAAATTATTGCTTTCCAGTCATAGAGTCATAGAGATGTACAGCATAGAAACAGACCCTTCAGTCCAACACATCCATGCCGACCCAATCTAGTCACACCTGCCAGCACCCAACCCATATCCCTCCAAACCCTTCTATTCATCTATCCAACCGAATGTCTTTTAAATGTTGCAAGTGTACCAGCCTCCACCACTTCTTCTGGCAGCCCAAACCTGTACAGGCACCACCCTCTGCACGAATAAGCTGCCCCCCCACGTCAACAACAGAAACTTCTGGAGAACGCAGCAGGTCTGGTGACATCAGTCAGGAGAAAACAGAGTCCATTGACCCTTCTCCAGAACTGAAGTTCTGGTCACAGGTGCTTGCAGAACTGCTGAGTTTCTCAAACAATTTCTGTTTTGCTGCAGGTTGAACTATGCCTTGTGTGCACAAAGACATTTAGTTCTTTGTAATCAGTATAACACCTGTGTAGATGGCCTGCTCCTGATAGGCTACTAGAGACAATGAACTATGTGCTTTTAGACTTGTATTGACCCTCTATTGCCCTGGACCTTGATCCTTTGATGTACCCCAAGGGTGCCACTTCACTTTATACTGACAAAATTGGCAAGAAATGAATGCATTATTTGTTCCCCTATACTCATCCTTTATCAGTTCATTGAAAGACTTTGGCCCATTAGCAATATAGAGATTTTAAAATGGACTCGATACCTTGGGGATTATTTTAACTACCAATTTGTTCTTCTCTGAGGTAAGTTCTAAGTAAAATGTTAAGTAACTGGTTGATATTGCTGTTATCTGTGAAATATCTTTAATTCCAGCTGCAAATAAACGGAACAAACCATGCCTATAGGAGGCACTGTAGTACCAGATGGGCAGTAACCTGCCATTGCAGGTAGAGGAGGAGAATACTCAATCTTGAGGAGCCCTTTCTGCATTTCTAAATCATTTGAAATAAGTAACTACAGCAACTAGACCACCATTGTGAATGAAACTACCAACAGGATACTGTAAGGTTGTGGCTAGGTGGGTATGGGAAGTGGTATGGAAGCCATTCTGGATTGCTGACTCTCTGATCTGCCACTGAAAGGCTGTCTCTAGGCACTTACTGTGCTCCTGGTGCCACCCAGTGCCCAAAAGCTGATGGGAAAATTCCTGTTGGCCTCTGATTAACGGCCTCATTTGGCTCTTAAATTGCCATAACAAGCTTCTTGTTGCTTGCTGGTGGTTAGCTGTTCAGCACCAATGTTACATTTCCAAAAATAGAAAGGGGTGGACATGGGATGGCTCTTACAAACCAACATGACAGCTTCCACTTTGCTCACTTCAGTTCCTGCACCATTGCCCCATGAATGTTCTGCCCTATATTCTAGTGTCTACAGAAAGAATCTTTTACAACTGGCTCCAAACCTATTATTTTCTCACTCAGTGACAAGTTTGTTACCTTATGCCAAAATCTCAATCCTGAATAAAATAAAAATCTTGACATAAGGAAGATTTGCCTGCATTAACTTTCATAAATCAGTTATGGTTGGCCTCAAATGTGAATCTATTTATGACTCACCACAAGCTATAATGCATTTTATTTAAACCCAGCTTTCAATTGTAATTGGGATTTACTTTGTAATCTACAGAGGAAACTAACCGATTGTCTCAATGTATCATTATAATATTGTACGAAACGGTGAACAATTTTAACATAACATGTATTTCACCATATAAACTTTGTAAAAGTCAATTAAATAATACAATCAAATTTGAATCACACAAAGACAATAGAAGATGTTGTTTGGAAAAACTGTATATAGATTCTGCATTTCAAAAACAGATTATTTGTCATTGTAATGCAAAATGTGGCCAGGCTTGTTGTGGTTAAGTGACCCACAAACTCCAACGTTGTTAGAGAAATATTGATACTTTATCATATTTCTTCTCAAAACTTGCTAACTTTTTCATACGCATGGATAAAAACTTAAAATGTGGAAGCTGAATTTGGACAATCTAACTTCCCATTGAAACTGACAGGCCTGGAACAGCCTGGGCAGGTGCGAACAGCCACACTGCATCAGAACAAACTGTCGTTTAGACCGCCAGTGAACCTGCTTTGTTAGGAGGATGCTACAGCAACTTGGTGCAACCAAACTCAGTAGAAGGCCAGAGGACAGACAATTGAAGATTCAAAATCATCTTCTGTGATATGGAAAGTAGTCACCTCATTGTATCTTCCTGTCCCCACCTGCTGCTAGTATTGGGCACAGGACACAAAACCTTTGAGAAGGGTGCAAAGAGGGGGATAAATGTGTAGCTTGGATCCCCAGCAACTCTCTCTGCTTTTGCACCTTAAATGGCATCTCCAGAGAGTCCACCTTGGAGAGAACCAGCCGTAGGTGCAAATGGAATCAATTACTACAGATCTAGAAAGATTTGCCAACCCTCAAAGACTGAGGGAACAGCCTGTATTCATCTTACTGAATGGGTATTATCTGTCTTTCAGGCAAACATTTCAAATACAGTGGTGGGGGCCTGTAGATATAGTGTTGCAAATCCACAGGTGTGCTTATCAGGTTAAGATAGGTAGTCTAGATTGAAGGATGATGCGATGTACATGTAGATTAATGGGGTGGAAGATAAGAACCAGGGGAGTCCTCACCTTCGAAGGTAAGGGTCAAAGGTCTCACCTTCCAAGGCCCCAAAGGATCCTTCCACATCTGACAGAAATTTACCATGTCATCTACTGCATCTGTTGCACCCAATACGGTCTCCTCTACATCGGGAGACAGGACGCCGATCATTTCCGAGAACATCTCTGGGACACCTGCACCAACCAACCTCACCGTCCCATGGCTGAACACTTTAACTCCCCCTCCCACTCCAACAATGACATGCAGGTCCTGGGCCTCCTCCATCAACAATACCTAACAACCGACGCCTGGAGGAAGAACACTTCATCTTCTGCCTGGGGACCCTGCAACCACATGGGATTAATGTGGATTTCACCAGTTTCCTCATTTCCCCTCCCCCCCCACCTTATCCCAGTCCCAAGCCTCCAATTCAGCACCGGCCTCTTGACCTGTCCATTGTCCTTTCCATCTATCCACTGCACCCTCTTCTCTGACCTATCATCTTCTCTCCCACCTTCATCTACCTAGTGCATTGTCAGCCACCTTCCCCACAGCCCCACCCCCTTCTGAGTTATCTCTCAGCCCCCTGGCCCACTCCTCATTCCTGATGAAGAGCTTATGCCTGAAACGTGCTCCTCGGATGCTGCCTGACCTGCTGTGTTTTCCAGCACCACACTCTCGACTCACTGGGTAATGCACTGAGTTTTAAAAGAGTTACTGCAAATTGATTAAGTAAATGGGCACATTACCCACCTTTCACTTCTCAACATAATCATTTGAAATAGTATGAGTATGAATAATCAGGTTTCATGGAGAAAGTGAGGACTGCAGATGCTGGAGATCAGAGCTGAAAATGTATTGCTGGAAAAGCGCAGCAGGTCAGGCAGCATCCAAGGTTCAGGAGAATCGACGTTTCGGGCATGAGCCCTTCTTCAGCCCTTCTGCTGCGCTTTTCCAGCAACACATTTTCAGCTCTAATCAGGTTTCATTCCAACATAACTGACTCATACATGTGTAAAGTTCCCTTTATAAGAGAGAATGTAACATTCATTTGTTTAACTCTTTTGGTTATTACATAATTCATATAAAAATTTTGTTTTTCTTGCACTGAAATTTCAAAATTCAAATTTGGTTGATTTGGTCAGTCAAAAAAAGTTAATACAGCACCACAGGCCATTTGGCTCACCAAGCCTGTACTGATTCCTAATCCTTATTTAGATTCTCTATTTAGTACCCATAATTAGTTTCTAACCATCTGTTTGCCTCCCAATCATGTGTCTATCAAGATACTCCTTAAGCATTGCCAACATGCCTGCTTCCACCACCTTCAGGCACCCACCACCCTTTGTGATGTATTTTAACCACACTTCTCTCATAAACTTTCCCCCCTCTCATCTTGTGCCTGTGCCCTCCTGTAGTTGACCTGTCCACCCTATCTACACTTGTCATAATTTTGTAGACCTCTATTGGGTCGTCCCTCAGCCTCCGTCTTTCCATTGAGAACAATTAGAGTTTATCCAGCCTCTCCCCTTAACTAAAACATTCCAAACCAGGCAACATTCTGGCCAACCTTCACTGCTCCTTCTCCAAAGCATTCACGTCCTTCTGGTAGTGTGATGATCAGAAGTGCACGCAAATGTGGCCTAACTAAAGTTTTATACAGCTGTACCATAATTTTTATATTCGATACCCTGGCTGATGAAGGCGTGTGCTATACAAGCTGCAATATGAAATGGCATCTGATTTGCAGAAAACAACATACAGGGCAGATTTAATAATGATTTCATGACTTCTTTTTAACCAGTTCAAGTGTGCTGCTGCCATGTTTTGAAACATGACAGAAGCATTTTTTGTTCAATCCATTTTAAAAGGAAATCTGAAATAAAAACAGAAAACACTGGAGGAACCCAGGGGAACCTAGGTGTTCATAATAGAAGAAATGCTAGTTCTGACTGAAAGCAAAACCATGAAAAAAACATCTGGAGGACCCAGTTTTGGGCTGTTTAGAAGCTTCCAAATAAACCTGTTGGACGATAACCTGGTGTTGTGTGATTTTTAACAATGAGAAAAAGAATTATAAATGTTGGGGGAAACAATTTGAAGTTTGACAGAATTCATCATCTGAAGTTGTTGAACTTAATCTTGAGTCCTGAAGTCTGTTAAATACCTAATTAGAGAATGAGTTGCTACTCCTTCAGCTTACACTGGGCTTCACTGGAACACAGCAGCAGACCTAAGACACAAATGTGAGTGTGAGAGCAAGATGGTGCATTGAAAAGGAAAGCAAGGGAAGGTCAATGTCATGCTTGCAGACAGAACAGGAATGTTCTACAAAGTGGTCATCCAATCTGTGTTTAGTCTGTTCAATATAGAGGCAACTGTATTACAAGTAGTGAATCCAGTAGGTGAGATTGAAAGAAGTAAATTGTTGCTTTGCCTGGAAAGAATGTTTGGGGCCTTGTACAGTGAGGAGGGTAAAGGTAAAGGAGCAAGTTGCACACTTTCTGCAATTGTATGGGAATGTTGTATTGGGGTGATATAAGAGTAGACCAGGATGTTGTGGAGGAAAGGGCAAGGGAAGAAGGACGGAGAAGATGAGCTTTATGACATTGTGTTGAAGGTGATATTGAATGCTGTGCCTAGGATAGATGCAAATGAGGATGAAGGAAACCTTATTGTGGTTCTGAGAAGAGGGAAAAGGGCTTCTATGGAAGTATCGGAAATGGATCAGGCATGTTTGAGGCCTCATCAGCTACAGTGGGGTGTAATTCTTGTTTGAGGAGAAAGGAAGTCAGAAGTGTCATTGTGGAAGATAGGATCATTGGAATAGGTGTAATAGACACAGTTAAATTTGCAGAATAAAATAGAGTTCTTCCTGGACGCAATGCGTGAGGATCTACTATTTTCAATGGTCCCAATATTGGCTGCTGGACACTGGGGAATTCAAATGAAACGTGTCTGACTACTTTGTGAAGCACCTCCAGTTAACCAATACAAGCCTAACTTTCCAACCCCATTATCATTTCCTTTATCTTTTTGTTCTATGACACCTTTGATTTTCATCAGATTTTCCTGAGCCTGCCCCAATCTTCTACTTATTCCTCCTCACTTTTCAACAGCTCAAAACCCATCATATTTCTAACCTCCTTCGACTTGCACAGAAGAATCATATTGGACGTGAATTGAATTTGGTTCATTCTCCACCAACACTGGTAGACCTGCTGAGTTTCTCCAGCAGCTTCTATTTTCATTTTTTTAAAGCAAGCTGCTACTTTATAAGACTTTATTTACATGCTTTTGGTTTTTAGACGTGTTCAACCCTAATCAACAGTACATCATTCCCCTTTGTAGTATTACTGGTAGTATTGATAGAACTAAACATTAAAATGTGGTATCATGTAGCTTGATAAGTCTTCTATTTTACTTTTCACTTTTTCCATTTGTCATCAGAAACTACCTTGGTTTTGTTCCCCAACCCCTAGAATGGGAATTGTAATTGAAAGCTCATTGGATTGAAGTCACCAAAGGCATAGTAGCTTATTCATCCTCCATGAGTACGATTAGAACTGAATGTACTGTATGCTAATAACCTTCAAAGCACTCCAGTTGTTCCTAGGCCAAATACTAATTGTCAATGTACTTACATACAAGGATTTTGTCAGTATACAAAGTTATTTCAATGAAGAATTAGGAAAGAAGTATTATTTTTCTGTGCAATTTACTCATTTGTGCAATATTTTACTGCACTTACTTTTTGACATCTCTGAAGTGAGGGTCAACACTTATGTTTTTTACAAACACCAAAAGAAAAAAAAATCCTTTTCTACTTTGTGGTGATTAATAAAACCACTTATTACATAATATAAAGAAATAACCTGCCCTCCCCTCTCTCTGGATCCATTCATATTGAGTAATTGGCTTCTCTCATCTAATATCTCAACAAATCAATGCAGAATGTTACGATGCCAAGCCACTGAATTTGCAATTCATTCCATAAGTTATGCCCATAAATATGCAAGTGCAATATGCTGTTTAAGTTTGTGAATAAAACTAAGTCAATATATAACAAATTGTTTAGAAAACCTTGCTGATTCCATAAGTATGGAATAAAATATATCAAAACAAAGTTCAAGTAGTATAATTTTGTTAGGTCAAATTAATATTTGTTCCAATTCTAACCTCATCGGATCCACGTTAGTGGGTTTTAGCTTCTTTTCATTTGGACTAAAGACTAGATGGACAACAGCTTGCAAATTCATTGTCACTCATTGACTGTCCATCAAAGTAAATTTATCCCCAATATCTCAGTTATTGTCAATGAACCAGGAAGAGAGACACACTGCCATTATATGAAAAGGTTCACCTTTCTCAGTGTATTTTGTCAATTGTATTTAAAATTCAAATTTCATTAATTACAGCTATAGCTCTGACAGAAAAGCCCATCCAAAAGATTCTGAAGAAAAGTGAAAGATGTTTCATTTAAAGTGCATTTGTCATATTGATGCATTAGCACTTACTGAGGCATCATGCCATCATGTACATTAACACATATCAAATGAAATGGATTGATAAATCATACCATTCGAATAATATGTAGTTACAGTTCAAACTTCAACCCTGTGACTCATAAAAACAACAAATGCTAGACTAATAGACACGGCAATAAAAATATACCCACATTTCAATTCTGGTCTGTTTTATCATGTATTTCTGAAATTCAAATAGATCTTTATTTTTTCTCTTCAATTATTAAATCACACTTTTTAAAAGCTTTGAGAAATGCAGCTTTGTGGGATGTGTAATGTTAGAGAGTAGTTCTATCCCCTGGCATTAAAATATTGCTCAAATTAAAAATAATGTTAAGTGATGAAAATGCTACAATGCTTTAATCACTATACAGATGTTATAAATTCTTTGTGTATAGTGCACAATATATACTTTGTCAGGGAAGTGTGGCAACCAGAGATAGTATGAAAATTCACCATAGAATTTTCTCTGCTTTGAATTTATGCCTGTCCTCTTTGGGATGAATTCTCCACTGCATTGTCACCATTTTGGAGTAAATTGGGGTGTCAACTCGAGATAAATAATTTCTTACAGTCTATGCCTCAAAGAACTGCACTGTAATTAACCTTACAAAAAAAATCTGAAGACCTGTTCATTGTCATCTGTGATTCTGAACCTTTGGATGTAAATGGAACCAAAGTGGCTT
>NC_057723.1:23601039-23632039 GCF_004010195.1 Chiloscyllium plagiosum | reverse complement strand
CTAAATACAACAATGTACTCCAAAAAGTATTTGAAGATTATTGTCTCTTATTTAAAGTGTCAGAAAACCACTCTCTGATAACAATATCTGTCAATTCTTAATATGGAATTCTGTGTGCTGATAATTTAAACAAGATGTTTCTGCTATAACATATCTGCAGGTATATTCTAGTTTGAAGCAATTTTGTTGGTTTAGAAACTATTAGGAGGACGAAATTTGATCTGTGGAGAGAGAAGGAGATCACAACTAATAGCATGATATCTCAATAAAAAAGGTTGACACAACAATTAAGTAACACACCTGCTGCAATGTGAAAGACTTCTGACAGATTCCTTCATAAGACAAAGCTCTAAGTTGCCCTGCGAACTCTCAATATTGACAACATGTACAAAGAAAAACTGAGAACTTTCTGAACTCCAGACATTTAGCTTGCAGAACAACATTTACTAAAAGATACCAAAACATTCTAATCACCCTATCGATCACCAATGTTTATCAATTAATTAACATAAAATGTAAGCACACTTGTTTGTTTAGACATTATCAGTACAGTGTGCCTGCCATAGTGCCTTAGTACTTGAGATGGAACTTACTTCTGGAAGGAACTGCGTCTGCCAAATTAGATTCTGGTGGTCTTTATCTTAGAGAGGCAAAAGTGGTGAAAACAAATCAGGTGCTTTTGATCTATGGCTGCTTATCATTTGAGTGCTTAATGTCTTTCTGCAAGAAAGACAGAGGAATTTGCTTAGCTGCATGTTGAATGCTTTTTCTCTCCAGGTGTGCCATTGTTGACATTGCAATGCCTTGAGGAAATATTTGTTTGAAAGGACAAGCTTTCGAAGCAGTGCTCCAAAAGCTAGTACTTCCAAATAAACCTGATGGACTATAACCTGGTGTCGTGTGATTTTTAAACTTTGTCCACCCCAGTCCAACACAGGCATCTTCACACTAAACAATATGACTTTGTGGCAACACAGAATGAGCATTTTCCAGATTTGCCATCAGATGTCATCACCTTCACCATCTCCCAGAGTTATCCTTCTCTGGTTTCATGTCTCTAGCAATGTTTATATATCAACTTCTTCTTCAGAGAGAAAAATAAAAATGTTAAATGTGCAGAACTAGTTTGGATCCTTGATACTCATATTCACGTGGACCAAGATAAGAAGGAAAAATATATGTTGTTGTAGGAAGTCTTTCAAAATGGACAGTGTTAAATGTGCCACATGTGAAAATATTCAGCAAATGATAAATTCCATTGAAGACAAAGGATGTGATTATCAGGCAGGCTTATCAAATATCACATGTCACATGGTTGCAAAACTAATCTTTACGCCACAGAGCAGTGTGAAATACCTAACAACTAGCAGAAATTCATGTGGCATGCTTTGTATGTTCTATGTTGATATAGTTGTTATTTAAGGTGGTGCTATATTTTTACACAGGTTGCTTCAATATCTGAGAAGTCTCTAACTGTATTGACCATTTTGCAATCATCAGCAAATCTTTCCACTTCTGAACTTATGGCAGAGGAAATTCCATTGATAAAGAAGTTGAAAGTGGCTTGGGTAAAGTACACTATCCTGAGAGCTCCTGGAGGGATATCCTGAGATTGGTATGATTGACCACCATTACAACACTATCATCCTTTGTACTGGGTGTTAATCCAATCAGCAGAAAACCTTGCCCTGACTTCAATTGATTGTAATTTTGCTGATGTCACACTTGATCAAAGACTGCCTTGAAATGAGCAACTGATCTCATCTTTACTCTTGATTCTGCTCTTTTGTCAATGAATAAAAATGATAGGTCAGAACTGTGTGGCCCTAACCAAACCCAAACTGAGCATCAGTGAGCAGGATCTTGCAGAGTAAATATTGACGACTCTCTTCATGACTTTGCAAATGATCAAGAATAGACCAGAATAGGAGTCATGATTTAGTGGTGCCGGTTTTGGACTGGGATGTACAAGGTTAAAAACCATGCAACACCAGGTTATAGTCCAACAGATTTATCTGGAAGCATTAGCTTTTGGAGCGCTGCTTCCAAATAAACCAGTTGGACTATAACTTGGTGTTATGTGACATTTAATTGAATAGGAGTGGTAGTTTGCTGGGTTAGATTTGATCTGCGTTTTGTGGACAGGACATAGCAGAGGAATTTTCCACATTACTGGGAAAATACCAAAGCTGTAGCAATTCTAGAACAAAATCAAGATATTTGTGGTTCCCCCTCTTCCAGGGAGTTATTCAATTCTACACCACCATTCATGACGGGATGTTTGCAGAATTGGGTTAGCACTATCTACTGCATGTTGCTTCTGTTGTTTGTTATGCAATTAATCATGTGTTTTGGTTCATTCGGTAGATTCCCTCACTATCTGTCATAGACTCAGGCTAGTAGCTCTATCGTTTAAGTCAATAGTGACACTAACAAGCTGCTCCTGATGATGGCATTGAAGTTTCCTACCCACAGTACATTTTGTACCTTTACCACTCTGCACTTCTTCAATATGGGAGAGTGCTGATTCATCAACTTAAGAGTTGGAGCAGTAAGTGGTAATCATAAGATGGTTTCCTTATTCATGTTTGCACTGACTTCTTAGGCATCTTCGGGTCAAACTTCAATGTTGATAGCTCCAGGGTAGGTCCCTCCTAATTCATACTAGTGTACAGCAAACTCTGTTGGGTCTGTTTTGTTGGTCGAACAGGAAATGTACAGCAAACTGTGTTTTAACTAGCATTCTTATGAACTGGCAGTCTTCTTAAACAGGCAAAAATAACATACCTCACTATTATTGTTCTGTCCAATTATTACAGTTTTTAAATTTATTTACCTCACTGTAATTATACTTAGTGAGTTTTGAGAATGACTGTCAGACCCCTTAGCATCATGGTAGCCCACAAGCCCACCAACACACTAAAACAGCAGCTAATGAACTTGAAAGACCCTATACAGACAACAAGCAAAACCAATATCATTTACAAAATACCGTGCAAGGACTGTAACAAACACTACATTGGACAGACGGGCAGGAAACTAGCCACCAGGATACATGAACACCAACTAGCCACAAAAAGACATGACCCTCTCTCACTAGAATCCTTTCATAAGGATGAAGAAGGACACGACTTCGATTGGGACAACACATCCATCCTGGGACAAGCCAAACAAAGACATGCATGAGAATTCCTGGAATCAACTGGAACTCTATCAACAAACACAACAAGTTAGACCCCATCTACCGCCCGCTGAGAAAAGGAACAGGGAGTGACTTGACCACAGGAAATAACATCACCACAGGAAATGACATCACCAACCCAAAGAAACCCAAAACATATAAATAGAAAGCAGGAATTATCAGTGGTGTTTCGCCTGAGACCCACTGAAGATATTACCTAGTAGGGTGACGAAACGTCTTGAAATGAACCTACCAGATCAGCGAGCAGACCTACATCTGTAATTATACTTGTTCAATCAAATTTCAATTGGCCAATTTCAATCAGCCACACAAAATATCAACAGTTGATTCAATTTTGAGTCAATGTCTCTCCAAATACTATGATCTACCACACTGCAAAAATAGTCAGTTGACGATATGAGTGAGAAGGCTCTCTACCAGTAAATTTTATTTAAGGCAAAGTCGCATTATTATTTAAGTGATTTTTTTCAGTTAATAAAATATAATAGTAGTAGTGTATCCTTGCATTATGTTTCCATTACTTCACGTGTTTTTACATTGATTATGTAGACCTCTTGATTTTCTGGAATATTTGATCCATCGACACACTCCTGGTCCCATAGGTGCCGAATAATAAAATGTTTACTGGAATATACTGTTGTTGTTTACTGTATGGTGCTGGCATTGTCCAGGAATCTATGGGTAAGACATGATTCACTGAGTACAAATATGTCAGGCTGTTGCTTGATTAGTCTGTAAGACAGCTCTGTCAAGTTTGGCACAGGTCCCCAGATGTTAGTATGGGCAACTTTGCAGAGTTTTCAGGGTTGGAAGTGTTTTTGTCATTTTCTGTGCCTAGGTCAGTCAATGCTGGGTGATCAGTCCAGTTTTCCTGCTTTGTAGACATAGATACAACTGAGACAATGGCTTCCTAGGCCATTTCAGAGTGCACTTTGGAGTCAAACTACATATTATGTTATGGGCCCGGAATCACTTCAAACCCAGGTCAGGACTGGGTGGCAGAACTCCCTCTCTAAAAAGGGAGTTGTTGATAGACATGTGAGTTTTTCAACCATTGCTGAGACGAACTTTTATTTCTAGATTTTTAAATTAAATTTAAACTCCACCAACTGGTGTTGTTGGAATTGAACTCAGAACATTAGCTTGGTTTTCTGGATCATGAGTCATTAGCAATACACAACTGCACAAACACACCAGCACTGCCATACCCCAGACCCTCAAACCACACCCTTCCCCCCCCCCCACCTCTACACTTAGTGAAGGTGGTACTGATATCTGCTGTCAATTTATGAATTCCTACACAGCCAATGCCAATCTCTGCTTATGGGATTGCCTGCGCATCAGGTCCCAGCAATTGCACTTTCCCTGCCCTTCCTGCCAAAAAAGTGCTTTATAGTACATGTGAAAATTCAGGAAAGATCCCTTCTATTTCTCAGTCTGTTGCTGCTTCATATACTCTTGCAGATTTGTGGCTCTTCCCTTGAATTTGTATCAGCCATGTAAAACCTGCACCAAGAATAAACTCAGCTCCCTCCTAGCATCAGTCCATCTAATATTTATCAAGAGCAATTCATTGACTCACAGCTATTCCTCACTCTCCTTCCAAAAAGAGAATTAGTCTTGTATCATTGCATGCATTCATGTCTCCTCCTTTGTTGCTAACCGATCAATGGAAGAAGCTTCAGCCCCTGGTTTCCCTACACAACTTCATGAGGACAGTAGCCTTTTTTAAATCATGTGCATACTTCCTTACTGATTCCTGAGTAGTGAGGCTTGAAAATACAATTAACTGGGCTCACGTGCTCATAAACAAATAGAATACATTGATCAATCCAGTTTTCATTTATGAAATGAAAGAACATAGTTTACTGAAATGGTGAACATGCTATTTTTATTGAGAAACATAGATGGCTCCTCACAAAGAATCTGGATGAGTCATGAATATTTTACTTGCACCTCTTGCTACCAGTCAAGTTATCTACTACCTGCTGGGCAAGCAAATCACTGATTGACCAAAGAAACAGTGGGATACAACAGAGCAAAATATAAAAAAGGAAGAAAGATCAATGTAATGACCTAAAGAAAGACAAGTGGAAACCAATCAGATCAATTATTTAAACCATTATTTAATTAAACAGCACCAAATAAACAGGTTTGAACCCAGCTGGATGTCTGTGAAAGGATGAAGTGATGCTATTAGACAGAACTCAAAGCATTTCCTCATCATGTGCATTTTTTAAAAAATAGCTTACTGTGTAAAAAATACATTAGGATTTTGAAATTAACCCTAACATTATAGTGAAAAACAAAATAGATTTATCACAATATTAGTCCCTAATGATTAAGTTAGCTCTATATGTTGCTCATTGCTATGCTTTTTGTGCCCTTTCAATCATGGCCTTAATTTAACTTTTCAAGTCCTTTCCCAACTCTGTTCTAAATGTTTGAAAGTCCATTTTTGAAGAAATTTAACTTTCTTTTAATATTAACTGCTTCTACCTTTCAGAGGTAAGAGCAATTTTTTTCTCTTTTAAGAGACTTTCATTTGACAAAAAGAATTGTGAGTAGACCATAATATTTAAACCAGGAAGCTTTGCTCTGAATAAGCGATGGGAATTCAAGCTGACGATGCCAGTGAATCACAAAATTATAAAACAAACTTCCTTATGTAAAAAACTGCATAATAAATTACATTTGATGAGAAGGTCAGCAGTTTAACATCTGATAAGTCTCCAGATGCAGTTAAGATGTATCCCACGACGCTATGGGAAGCAAGTGTGGACACTGCAAGGGTCTAGCATTAATTTTCAAATCCTCTCTGCACATGAGGAGGTACCAGTGTACTGGAGGACAGGTAATGTGGTATCATTGTTCAACAAAGTTAGTAGAGATAAATTGGGGATTGATAGGCCAGTAAGGCTAACATCAGTGCTGAGAAAACTTTTGGAAAAAGGCTGAGAAACAGAATTAATCTCCATTGGAGACGTAAGATTGAATCAAGAATCATCAGCATGCCCTCATCAGGGAAAGACCATGTCTGATAGATTTGTGTTTTTTGAGAAGGTGACTAGATATGTGGGTGAGGAAAATGCAGTGGATGCAGTCTACTTGAGCTTGGTAGGCTTTTGAGAAGTTCTTGCATGAGAGACTGCTTTAGAAGGTAAGAGTCCATGGGGCAGGACAACTTGGCAAATTAGATCCAAAATGGACTTAGTGGCAGGTGGCAGAGAGTAATAGTCAAAGTCTTTTGTGACTGGAAGACTGTGCCCAATGACATTACACACCGCTTAGTGTTGGGTCCTTTATGTTTTAAGTATATTAATGATTTAGATATGAATATAGAAGATTTAGTCAAAAGGTTTGCAATTGCTACAAAAGTTGGTGGTGAGATAAATTAAAAGGAGGAAAGCCTTGGACAATAATATAAATGGGTTGATTAGATGGACAAAACAGTGGCAAAACAAATTTAATGCTGTACTCTGTGATGTGATGCCCTTTAGAAGGACTAACAGGGCAAAGGCATACACGATGTAAAGTGGGGACCTAGGAAGTACAGAGGATAAGACGGACCTTGGTTGTATATCCACAGACAGGTAGATACAATGGTTAAGGCCGCATATGGAATACGTGCTTTAACTAGTCAAGGCACTGAATACAAGTGCAGGGCGATAATGATGGAGCTGAGTAACATACTATATAGGCCACAGCGTGATTAAAATGTACAGTTCTTGTCACCAAATGTTGGGAAGAATATGATAGCACTAGTGATATTGCAGAGGAGATTCATGAGAATGTTCCCGAGGCTGGAATATTTCAGCTATGAAGAGTGACTAGATGGGCTAGGGATATTTTCCATGGAGAAAAGAAGGCTGATGTGGGACATAGGTATGGTAGGCAGGAAGAAACTTTTCTCCTTAGTAGTGGAATTAATAACAAGGGGCATAAATTTAAGGTGTAAAGGAGATCGTTCAGAAGAGATTTAAAGGAAGAAATATTTCACTCAGGGGCTGGTGGGTATCTGGAACTCACTTAATGAAAGAGTGGTCAAGGCAACAACGTTAAGTATTTTGATAATCACTTAGAAAACTATAGCATATAAAGCTATGGGCCAAGTGCTGGAAAGGGGGAAAAGAGTAGATATGTTCTTGATGACCAGCATTGACACAATGGGCTGAAAGGCCTCTTTCCACTTTAAAATATACAAAGATTCTATCATCAGCAGCTGAATTGTATTCAACCACAATCTGTAACCTCAGGATCTCCACCACAACATTGCCATGAAGCTAGAAGATCTACACCATTTCAATGTAAAGTTTAGAAGGCATACCTGGAGCAGCACAGGAATAAATAAGATGTCAATCGAGTGATGCTAAAACATGGGACTATTTTCCTGTCAAACAGTGGAAGCAGCACAAGATAAATAGATGAACAAATCTGACCTAAGCTCTGCAGTCATACCACATCCAGTGATGTATGTTAGTGAACAATTAAATTATTAATGTAGGAGGGTGTACTACTGATATTTTTATCTTTAATGCAAAAGACAAAGCTTTCTAATATCCTCAGCCCAAAGTGTCAAATGAGCGATACATCATAACCTTCTGAGATCCCAGCATCACAGATGCCAGTCTCAGCCAATTCGATTCGTTCCACGTGACATCAAGAAATAACCAAAGACATTGCATACAGCAAAGGCTATGGGCCCTGACAACATTCCATCAATAGCACAAAAGACTTGTGCTCCAAAATTTATAGCACCTCTATCTGAGCTGTTCTAGTCCTGCTCTAACATTAGCATCTGCCCAAAAAAGTTTGAAATCTGCCAAGATTTGCCCACTCCACAAAAAGCAGGACAAAACCAATTACAGCCTTATCAGTCTATTCATGATCATCAGTAAAGGTATGGTAGGGATTGTTGACAGTACCATCAAGCAGTACTTGCTCAGCAATAACCATTCACTGATGCTTGGTTTGGGGTCTGCCAGGTCCTCTCAGGTTCTGACTTCATTACAGACTCGATCAAAACATGGACAAAAATAACTGAACTCCAGAAGTGAATTGGGATTGCCAATCTTTGGCCACATGTGGTATAAAAAATCCCTAGCAGAAGTGAAATCAATGAGAATCAGGAAGAAAACTCTCCACTGGTTGATGACATACTCAGCACAACAGAAGATAGTTTTAATTATTGACTGTCAATCATCTTTGTTCTGATTCATCATTGTAGGAGTCCTTCAGGAGAGGGTTGAAAAGTGTGGCACTGGAAAAGCACAGCAGGTCAGGCAGCATCCAAGGAGCAGGAGAGTTGACATTTATGGCATAAGCTCTTTCTGCTTCTTGGATACTGCCTGACCTATTTTTTTTTTCAGTGCCACACTTTTCAACTCTGATTTCCAGCATCTGCAGTCCACACTTTCTCATTCAGGATAGCCCAGCCACCTTCAGTTGCTTCTTCAAAGTGCTTCTTCTATCAGTAGTGGGGAAGTTTCTGATAACTGATGATTGTATAATATTCAGCACCATTAAAAATCCCTCTGTTTCCTGCTATAACCTTTTAATTAATAACTGTAGTGAGTAAACCTCAAATAGCTGACAGAGAACTCTGTTAGAAAAGAAATGCAAGTTTCAACTGATTAAGATGCAAATTCAAAATCTGTTTCACGTCACTGCCCTGAGATAATTAAAGGTTTTTTCAGTGTCTGTCTAACTTTCCAAATTTCAATCAGGCAGAGATACAAATGGTGGCATCTCAGGTCTGACACTGAAATATAGGTAAAAACAAGGACTGCAGATACTGGAAACCAGAGTCCAGATTAGAATGGTGCTGGAAAAGCACAGCAGGTCAGGCAGCATCCAAGGAGCAGGTAGATCGACGTTTCGAGCAAAAGCCCTTCATCAAGAATCTATTCCTGATTAAGGGCTTTTGCCCGAAACGTCGATTTTCCTGTTCCTCGGATGCTGCCTGACCTGCTGTGCTTTTCCAGCAACACTCTAATCTAGAGACTGAAATATAGGTGTAAGATCTTGTTCAGAATCTGTCTCCAAATTTCTGTTCCGAAATAAGGAATTTATAAATGCCATACTGACTGACTGTGACTACAAATTGTGTGTTTTTTGAACAAAATAAAATGTATCTGCAGGTAAAAAAACATCTTGGATGAAATGATTCACCTCATAGATTTATATCTGCGTGTGTGTGTGTATGCGTGCCTGAGAGAGTGCGTGTGGGAGCGTGATAGAGTATATGTGTGTAAGTCAAAGTATTTGTGCGAGAGAGTATTTGTGTGGGTCCATGTGCGAGTGTGCGAGTGTGTGTTCTCATTCATAAATCCATGTTGACTTTGTGCAAGGCTGTTGATATTTTTAAGTGTCATGTTATCATGTCATTGATAACAGACTTCAGCATTTTACCTAATATTGATGTTTGACTAATCATTCTGCAATTACAGATTTTCTCCCACCCTCCTTTTTCTGTCAGTGGGGTTACAATCTGGTGGGACTGATCCAGAATCTGGATAATTTTAGAAGGCAGAAGCCAAAGCATCCATGAACACCTCCTTTAGTACCTTGGGATACAGATGATCTGTCTCAGTGGAATTTATAACCTTTCAGTCCATTAATTTGGCCAGGACTACTTTTACTAGTATTAATTTGCGTGAATCTATCCTTCCCAAAAGACATTGCTTCCCTAAAACTTGTGAGAAGTTTATCGGTCTTCTCTGATGATTGATTAATATTATCATTCTATCAAAACCTGAATCCCATTGTAAGCAATAAAAGACTTAACGCCAATCTAGCTTTGTTCAATACATCGCATCAGTTGTATGACACTTTGATCTTTTACTATAAATTCTGTATCCTATGGTCCTGTCCCACTAGATACCTGATGAAGGAGCAGTGGTCCAAAAACTTGTACTTGCAAATAAACCTGTTAGACTATAACCTGGTGTTATGTGAGTTTTAACTTTTACAGAAACACCCAACATGACAAAGCAATTCATTCATTGCTTTGTCATTTTCTTGACCTCCATTCTCAATGCTCTTGTTTCAGAACGTAAGGGGTTTACAACAAAAAACTGCTTAAGACAGGCAACTATAGAATTCAAACAGTGGATTTCAATTGAAGGTGAATTACAAGTTATAAACTTAAATAGTTTGGTGCAAAATAAAATTTTAAGTTTTCTTACTCAACAACTGCACTCCTTCAGTCCTCAAATCAGAACTTTTGAATTTGCTGTCTTTGTGTGCAGTTTTTTAAAACTTCCTTATTTTAAAGATAATATTGCTTCAAGTCATAATATTCTGCTCTAATTCAGTTATGCTTTTACATGAATCCAACCATACTCATTGTTGTGTGACTTTTCCTGAAAATTGCATTCTCTGCAAAATGTAATGCAAATTCACGATAATAAATGGTGAATTCACCATAATAAATGATGTTAAAATCCATTAACATAAGAAAGAGAATACCTGAAATGCTCCAAAGCAACTTCTATTCCTTGAAAGAGCACAAACGTTTTAACTTTAGAAAATTTGTCATGATAAATAAGTGCCACTTGAAATTAATTATCTTAAAATAGTTTAAAGGGCAGCTCTCCCAGAATATTTATCTAACTCAGGGTTGGAAGATGGTTTTAAAGGTCTGGTGTTTCTTGTATGTTGGGTGTTTTTTTGTTGTTTTCCTAAAACTATTATTCACATCAGAGAAATAGAGCATTGTGGAGTAGAAGTGATACGATTGGAGATATATGACCAGCAGATGTACCAATAGGCTGGTCATTGGCCAGCTGAGGTGGTGTTCGGTTGCATAACACATATGGAGACACCTTTCTGCATACACTTTCTGGAGTCTCTGGAAAAGCTGTGATTTGGTGCACTTTGCATTCTACAGCAGTGAGGTTTGGATCTTCAAGGACAGGGCAAAGATGGCTGGACTTCCAGAGACAAGGTTGAGGATGAAGAGGGAGACAAGGAGTAGGAGGAGGTGGCAGAGGAGTGGGAGGGTAGCATGTGCATATTGTGGTTATGGATCCTCAGAAGGTCGTTATTATAATTATTTTCACTTAGATTCTACTAGTTCATCCATAATATACCCCAATGGGCAAAGTATATCTGCTGCTTAGTATGTTTCTTCATTCTTGGGATAAATTTCTGCTGTGCCTTCCACATTACGCTCAGAAAATCATGCCAATGCAGTTCCATCATCTTCCCTTCTGGGCTCCCTTTCTAATCAACTCTAGCTAGCTCTTCCCTCGTGTTTTTGTAGTTAGTCTTACTCAGTTGTAATGCGATTACATCTCATTCCAGCTTCTTACTTCTCTTTCTTCCAATTGTTATGGACCAAATCAGATCCCCTCAAAATACATTAAGAAGATAGCTAGACCAAAACTACTTGGTATTTTAAAAAGGTAAATGTGAGGTGCTATGCTCCAGATGCAATTTGATTTGTCAAACTACTCAACCTGAACCAAAACACAATTTATTCAAACCCTATAGTTAAAATACAACATAAAAAAAGAGGAACTTAGACGTACTTAACTCGCTTGGAAAATTTAACAGAATAATATTTATAGTTAATCTTTTACTAAACAGTAATTTTTCCAACATAGTAACATCCCATGAGCACACCCTTGTCAAAAGGCAAATTAAGAAAACAGAATTGTCTGACCTGCAGCTCCAGCAGCCCAGGAGGAAAAACATCATCCAGAGATCACTAAGTGAGAGAATGTAGCAGCTGGGAGAGATTCACTATCTTCCAATCTTTCTCAGACTCAGCAACAACTGCTGAATGCCAAAACTAAAATTGTTTGTTCTGTGGGTGCAAGCTTAGTCCAAGTTCAATTTCAGCCTTGGGTGATGGCTTGTGTGGAGTTTGTAATTATTTCCGTATCAACATGGGTTTCCTCCAGGTGGCCCAGTTTCCTTCCACAGTCCAAAGATGTGCAACTTAGGTGGTTTGGCTGTGCTCAGTTGTCCACAGTGTCCATGGATGTGTAGGTTAGGTGGATTAGTCATGGGAAATGCAGGGTTACAGGGAGAGGGTAAGGGGTGAGTCTGGGTGGGATGCTCTTGGGAGAGTCAATGTAGACTTGTTGGGCTGAATGGCCTGCTTCCACAATGTAGGGATTCTAAAAGCTTCACTGACAATTGTTGATAACCATGACAAGTTTCCATGTCTCCACTAAACAACAAGGTGGGCCAGTAGAACTGTGAACCTGGTATCTTTGGCTGAGAAGGCAGGAATGTTGTTAGCATTCAGGTAGCCTCAATGTGACTGAGCACTAAGAGAATAAACAAACATGTCAAAGATGGAGCCTGGTCTAATCCATGATCTGGGATTGTGTCTCTGAGCACAAAGTGTCCTGTTGCAACATTACAATGTTTGTTGTCAGTTCAGTCCAAGGTGCAACATTGAAATGTAGAAGGGTACAATGATTAGGTTGGAGATGTGCCATGATGACTCTTAAAGGTTGGCATATATCAGATGCCAATGTCCAAGGAGTGCAAGTGGCCATGCACAAGGAGAGTGCCCTGAGTATTGGTACCTGGTGATGAATTTGGATTCCTTTTGGAGCAAGCAGTTAACTGAAGTCACTCTGTAGCTGTCCTGACTTCCATGTCAAGAATTCATGGCTTCTAGTTTATTGTAGTGGATGGTAAATTAAGAGCTGCATACCAATAAGGCAAAATGTGCAGTTACTAAGGTTATTAACAAGCAATGATCCTCCTTAATAGGCAACTTGCTGCATCTTGGCTTGATGCTCAGAAGCAGTGAGTTGTTCCCAATACCAAGATAGTCTTCGCTGAACTTCGCACAATTCTGCCACATTCCTCACCCAAGCTTATGTTGTTCAAACCCCCATATAATTCCTCCTTATATGACAATAGGAAAGTTCCAGCAAACTATAAACACTCCTTAGATAAACCAGAACTTCAGTGATATTGCAACTTCAGTACTGATTTATAAATCATTGACAGGGGCTTCACATAATTTCAGTTTTCATATATGTTCCAGAGAAACCTCTACTATCAGTGAGTCTGACCAATTTCTAATATCGATCTTCTCAGTATCAGTATGGTTTAGGCATTGGATTAATTTTTTGAAGTTTGGTTACCTCTGCTGGACATTGCTTGTGGGACAGAAATTATCACCAACATCTGTTTCCAGAATATCACATATCCTGACACTTGCATTAAGTATGCTGAAAAATGGTATCCATCCTTATTTAGGATCACCGATATGACAGTGTTATTCACTGGTTGACTGGCAGCAAACCATTTCGCAGAGCAGAAGCAATTTATCAGATGTACAAAAAGAATTGAAAAAGCTTCAAACCTGAAAGATATTTTCTTGAATCATACTAAAATTAAATGAAACTCATCTGTATTCCAACTGCTACTCCTCCATGAAGGTTCCGTGCTGCTTTAAAATTCACAGGTTTTATGTTAATAACAGTTGGTCAACCCACACACAGACACATCTGATTACTATGAAGGTTCCTTCCAAGAAAACTGACTAGAAATGAAAGTGTATATTGTGTCAGTAATCTGGAGTTTAACTTGGGGATTTTAAGAGTTTAGCAAATATAGAGCAGGTCAGAAAAGTCTATTGAATTACCACTATACTAAGGAAAAGAAGGTTGGAGATCTATGCGTGTGGTTTCCTAATAATGCATCCATATCATGTTTATCATATTAAAATGTCTCAAAGTCTCAAATCATCAATTAGTTTTAAAGATCTGTGACCCCAAACACTATGCTCTCAAGTTGTGGAGAATCACTGAAAAGGATCATTTTAATTGTACATCCTTATTTCCCATGCACAAGTGATTTAATCATAGAATCCTTACAGTGTGGGAACAGACCAATCGGCCCATCAAGTCCACATCGACCTTCTAAAGAGCTTTCCAAACACACCCACCTCCACCTCCTATACCCTATTCCTGTAACCTTGCATTTCCCATGGTTAACCCACCTAGCCTGCACATCCCTGGATACCAAGGGTGATATCAATGTGGCCAATCTCCCTAACCTGCACATCTCTGGACTATGGGATGAAACTGGAGCACCCTGTAGACATGGCGAGAATGGGCAAACTCCACACAGATAGTCGCCTGAGTGTGGAATCAAACCCAGGTCGCTGGTACTGTGAGGCAGCAGTGCTAACCACTGAGCCATCATGCCACTGTCATTATGACAATGACACTACTTTTTTTTTAAAACCACTGCTGTTACTGCGCTTATGCTATGCCCTGATGATGCTAACTAATGATTTTTATGCAGCACAGGTCAAGGAATGGCCTAACACATCCAGGATTGTGAGTGATTTGAAGGGAACTAGGACAGTGCAATGCTAGAGGCTTTAGGGAAGAAAAGTGCTGTCAAAGTAACCTGGGAAAATTGCTCTGTTCATCTTGCACATTATACATTCTGCAGCCACTGCGCACCATTGTCTGAGGGGTTGGATTAGTAGCAGTCGCACTGCTGAAATGAATACCTTTTCCTCCTATGTGTATATTGCACTATACTTTTGAATTAAGGTTGGTATACTGTAGAGAGGTTTAGAAGCACAGGAAGTGAGCTCCACTTCATAGTGCATTCAGCATTTGCTATGATGATGATGTTGCTTCACCTGAGTGTCTGATCAATGATGTTCATGATTGTTGATTCCACAACAATAGTAAAATTGAAGGTACAAGAAGGTAAAATTCAGGGCAGTTCATAAATGCATGTAAAAATTAAGGATTATCAGCAAGAATTGATTAAAGATAGGTCATAGTTGACAAATCAAGTTTTTGAAGAATAGACTGATTGAATAGATAAAGCAAACATAGATCATACAAGATTTGGAGATGCCAGTGTTAGACTGGGGTGTACAAATTTAAAAATCACACAACAGGTCCTGATGAAGGAGTGTTGCTCCGAAAGCTGGTGTGCTTCCATTAAACCTGTTGGACTATAACCTGGTGTTGTGTGATTTTTAACTTAGATTATACAATGTATTGATTTTCAGAAATGTCTCACAGGAGGCTTCTTGGAAACTAAAATACATCTGGAATGGGCAAGTTTAACAGCATGAATAGATGGCTGATTATTACACAGGAAGCCATGAGTTAAGTAGTGTTGTGCACATTCGAGAAAGGAAGTTTGTGGTATGTCGTAGCAAATACTGCTGGGTCTAATTTTGTTCTTTGTACAAATGAATGGTTTGAATGTGAACATAGTGGGCAGCAGTCTTCATTGGTTTTTTTCAGTGCAGTTCTCCCAAATTTAACCTGAAGATCACAGGAGTTTAAAATAAATCACACTCAATGCAAATTGCGTTTTGCAATGATCTTCTGTGATAGTTTAAAAGTCATTGTGCTGGAGACTAGCCCTGTCCACATAAATAACTACCCCTACCCCAGTCAAATTAATCATTATTTTGAATGACTCAATATGAATCCATTTGTGGCTCTGCCAGTGGCAGGCTGTTAAAATAAAGTTTTATTTTTAAGTGCAAGGACAATAATAGTAATCTTTTAAAAGCATTACTGAAAAAAACAACAAATTAGTCAAAACCTGACTACTATTTTCCAATTAAATTAGTAAATTGTCATGCACAGATTTTTTTTCTTTTTAAGAAAAATATTGTAGATAAAATAAATGTTGCTTTCTTATTGCAGATGTCATCTGGATATGGTTGGCTTTGATTTGATGATTAGTTCTGGATAGTCAACATTGCATAATTGTGAGCAGATTTTGCATGTAAAAAATCAAAAGCGAATGAAGGGTAATTATTACCAGGGAAAGAATTTGCTTATTAATTATAACTTGAGGAGAACAGGAATATCCACATAAAGGGAATATTTTAATAGTTAAAATTATACTTAGCTGGAAATCAGTTTTAACATCGGTGACATCCCACTCATTATTCATGATTCATTGCAACTGTTGGCAAAAGAAATGTCAGATTTTAATATAGATCCATTAAGCAATAAGACGTAAGAATTCTTTCTGATAGATAAGTGGGGATAAGAACACAATATGTTGAAAAAATTCCCCGATAGTAACCTTTACTTCCAACTATTGCAAGTGGTAAACAAAAACAATTTAAATGTTAAACTATTAATACCTGGAATAGATTGCCAGCTAGCACAGTAACTGCAAGCTCAGCAGAAAAATTCAAAATTATTAGACAATCTGTCCAAAGAAGAAGGATTGAATGACGTCCAGGGCTTTTAACCTTGCAGCTCTTTCTAGAGGTTGTGTTAAACTTGTAAAAACCTGATTTTGGAGCATATTTAGGATTTCTGAGCACAGTCCTGGTTTCTGTATTGCAAATGAGGAAACAGAGAAACTGGAGAAGTTGTGAAAAATTAGATTAGAAGGTTAGTGCTAACGCTGAGGTTATAATTATCAGGAAATATTGCACAGCATGGAGCTTGTTGCATTTGAAAACGTGGTGACTTTAAAAATTGTGAGATGATTTTATATGACCGTAAAATATACTAGCCCAATTAGGCCATTTGACTCATTGACTCTGCTCTGCCATGGCTGGTAAGTTTCTCATCCCCCATTCTTCTACCTTCTCCCAAAAAAAAACTTGATCCCCATACCAATCAGCAACCTCTCTACCTCAAACACACTAAATGCTTTGGCCACTACAGCCCTCTGTGGCAATGAATTCCACAATTAGTCACCCTCTGGCTAAAGAAATTGCACCTCACCTCAGTTCTAAAGGGTTACCTCTTCAATCTGAGGCTGTGCCCTCGAGTCTTAGTCTTTCCTATTAATAGAAAACTCTTCTCCATGTCCATTCTATTCAAACCTCTTAGTAGTTTGTAAGTTTCTCATCCTTCTAAACTCCATCGAGTACAGACCTAGAATTCTCAACCACTCCTCATGAGACAAGCCCTTCATTCCTGGGACCATTCTTCTAAAAGCTTCTCTGAACCCCCTCCAACACCATCACATCCTTCCTTAGTTTTGGGCCCAAAACTGTTCACAGTATTCCAAATGTACTCTGACTAGAACCTTATACAGCCTTAACAAAAGCAGTTACATCCCTGCTCTTGTATTTTAGCCCTCTCGAAAAAAATGTGAACATTGCATTTTCCTTCCTAACTGCTGTTTAAACCTTCATGTTCACCTTAATGAGTCCTGAAGTAAAACTCCTAAATCCCTTTGAGCTTCAGATTTCTGAAGCCTTTCTCCACTTAGAAAATAGTCTATGCCTCTATTGTTCCTCCCAAAGTGTATAACCTCACACTTTCCTATATTGTATTCCATCTGCCACTTAGTTGCCTACTCTCCTAATCTGTCAACATTCAGGTGAATTGGCCATGCTAAATTGCCCATAGTGTTAGGTGCATTAGTCAGAGGGAAATGGGTCTGCGTGGGTTACTCTTCGGAGGGTCAGTGTGGACTGGTTGGGCCGAAGGGCCTGTTTCCACACTGTAGGGAATCTAATCTAATTTTAGTGGGTGGCACGGTGGCACAGTGGTTAGCACTGCTGCCTCACAGTGCCAGAGACCTGGATTCAATTCCCGCCTCAGGCAACTGACTGTGTGGAGTTTGCACATTCTCCCCGTGTCTGTGTGGGTTTCCTCCCACAATCCAAAAATGTGCAGGTTAGGTGAATTGGCCATGCTAAATTGCCTGTAGTGTAAGGTGTAGGGGAATGGGTCTGGGTGGGTTTCACTTCAGCGGATCGGTGTGGACTTGTTGGGCCAAAGGGCCTGTTTCTACACTTAAGTAATCTAATCTAATTCTTCTGCAGCATCCCTGGTCCCTTAACACTACCTGCCCCTCCACCTATCTTTGTGTCATCTGCTAACAGCAACAATGCCCTTAGTTCTTTTGTCCAGATTGTTAATGTAGAATATAAATGGTAGTGGTCCCAACAAAGGCCCCTCCAGAAATCCACTATCATTGGCTGCTATCCTGAAAAAAAAACCTTTATCCCCACTCTCTGCCTTCTGCCAGTCAGCCAATCCTCTATTCATGCCAGTACCTTGCCCCTAACACCATGGGGTCTCATCTTATTTAGCAGCCTCCTGTATGGCACAATGGCAAATGTTTTTTTGGAAACCCAAATCTATCACGTGCAGGGGCTGTCCTTTGTCTATTTTGCTCATTACCTCCTCAAAACACTTCTTATTAAGTTATTTTTCTAATCAATCAGTTCAGAGATGTTATTACAGCAGGTAGGACTTGAACCTGGGCCTTCTGGTCTAGGAGTAGGGACACTAACACTCTGCCATAGAAGGGCAGTTAAAAAGAATTCTAACAAATCTGTCATGACCTTTCCTTGATAAAGTTGTGCTGACTCAACTCTATTTTACAATGGACTCTAAAATCGCACTAACAACTGAGGCCATACTAACAGGCCTACAGTTTCCTGCCTTTTGCCTCCCTTCTTTCTTCAACTGAGGTGTAACATCATTATTTTCAATCTTCTGGGACCCTCCTTGATTCCAGCTGTCTCCTTCAGGACTCTGGGTTGTAGCCCATCCGATCTGGATAATTTATACACCTTCAGATCTTTAAGCTTCTCCTTAGTGATGGCCAGTATGTTCACCTCTGTCCCCAAATTCTCTTGATATTCTGGCATGTGGTTGGCGTGTTCTATTAAAACCTGAGGCAAATTACTTATTCAGTTCCTTGGCTATTTCTTTGTTCGCCATTGCTACCCCTCCAACCTCATTTTCCACTGGTATAATGTTCACTCTTGCCTCTCTTACTTGTTATATTTCAAAATAAAACTTGCAATCTATTGTTATATTATTAGCTAGCTTACTCTCATTTCACCTTGTCTCCCCCTTATTGCTTTCTCAGTTATCCTTTGTTGGTTTTTAAAGGCTTTCCAAAAATCTTCACTACATTGTATGCATTTTATTTTGCACTTATGCTGTCCCTGATTTCCCTTATTGTCACGGTTGCCTCATCCTCCCCATAGTATGTTTCTTCTTCTTTGGGATGACTTTCTGTTGTGCTTACCGATTACCCTCAGAAACTTCTGTCATTGCCATGCCATCATCTTCCCTTCCAAAATTAGCACTGGCCACCTCCTCCCTGGTGTCTTTTTAGTTACTTCCTACTTAATTTTAATACAGTTACATCTGATTTCAGCTTTTCCCTCTCAATCTGTAGGGTGAATTCTATTGTCCCCTACAGGTGCCTTAAGCTCCCCACTCAAGTCTGCCATTACACATCACAAAAACCAAAACTGCCTATTCTCTAGTGGGTTCTACCACAAGCTGCTGTAAAAACAAGTCTTGTAGATATTCCATAAACTCCTTTTCTTGAGATCCGACTCCAACCTGATTTTCCCAGTCCACTTGCATATTGAAGTCCTTAATAATTATTGTAATAGTGTATTTAAATGCCAAATCTATCTCCTGATTTATTGTCTTCCTCACATCCTGACAACTTCTAGGAGTCCTGTACATAATGCCCATCAGGGTCCTTTTCCCTTCACAGTTCCTCAACTCTACCAACTCAGATTCTACACCTTCCTCCTTTATATCCATTTTTGTGATCAATTTAATTTAATTTCTCACTAACAAGGCAACCCCACTCCTTCTGCCCATCTGCCTGTCCTTTCAATAGTATGCATAACCTTGGATATTTAGTTCCCAGCCTTGATCCTCTTGCAGACACATCTGGGATATCCACAACATCAGACCTGTCAATTTCAATCAGCACCATAAGCTTATTTATATTATTTCATACACTGCGTGCATTTACATATGACAGCCTCAATCCTGCATTGAATACCTCCCTTCTCATAGTTGTCCCCTCATGTGCTGTGCCTGAAGTTTGATTCCTCACTCATTCCATACTCTCTGTTCTATTAGTGCATCTGAAAACATAATAACTTCTGGTAAGCCCTTCCTCTTTAACTTTTTCCAAAATTCTCCATGCAACTGAACACCTCATTCACCCTTTCAACAGCCCTGGTTATGCAATCCCCACCCTGCCTCCAAATTCCCTGAATTATACATTCACTTGGGATGTGTCTCACTCTGGAAGTAATCTCTCCTTCTTGACCACATGAAGTTTATTGAGGTATTTTTAATCAACCTGTTCAGAGATGTTACTTTCATTGATCTGGTGCAGGTAGGACTTGAATCCAGATCTGTGGGGTCTGAGTTAGTGACATGATCACTGTGCCACAAACTATGGATCATGCTCTTTGATAGGCCCTTTCTTAAGTACAGCTGAGGTGAGCAGAGATGACTCACACTAGTTAAGCTTCAATAGTAATTAATACCTGTTAAGGTCCTATTCAGGTTACAGGTGACTGATTGATTGATTAATAACTGTCCCTCAGCCAGCTACCTTATTAACCTTTTCACAAGATGACTGACTTTTAAAATGGAGGAATAGAAAAAAGATTTGTCAGTTCTCACACGTCTGCAAAGTCCCTGAACTATATATTTACCCTGGATGTGATCTTCCTGACCTTGTGAAGCTTACAGATCATGTATTTTCAACAGGCCCTCCTTTAATAGACCTAGTTTATTGAAGGTAAATACATTGAAGATATTTCCAATATGGAGGAGTCCAAACTTATACACAACATACAAATAGAAGATAGCTATTTAAAAATACAGTAAGAAATTCAAGAGAAACCTCTTTACTCAGTTGGAGCTTGTTGCAACATGGAATAATTGAGGCAAATCATAATGATTAATTTAAGGGATAGCTAGATCAGACATAAGGGAAAGGCATTAACTAAAACATTCAGAAAAGGTTAAATGGAGTATAATGGGACAATGCTCCTGATGAAGAGCTTATGCTCGAAACATCAACTCTCATGCTCCTCAGATGCTGGTTGACTGGCCGTGCTTTAGCATCGCCACACTTTTTGACTCTAATGGGAGAATGTCTATTGTGAAACATAAACAGTGACATAGATTACCTTGGCGTTTCTGTGCTGTATGATTAATATAATGCCTTGATAAGTGGTTGATAACAATTAAGGAAGAAAGTAAAAATTATCATGAAGACTTTGAAATCAATGAGATAATCTTGAGTGTGATATGTAGTCTTCTTACATTATGAGGTTTGTTAAAACAATGAAAGAATGCATGTCATTAAGCAGGAAGATGTTTCATTACCAGCACTCTCTCCCTTTCAAATTTACAATACTTAAATTCTAGTGGAACACAGATTTAAAGCAATTTGTGAGCTTTCCTGCTTCCCATTGAACTCTCTCAGATCAGCTTCAGCATGGATTATATGAGAAGAATAATTCGATTTCTGTAATTGCAACAAAGGGCCAAAGCTGGCTGAGAAAAAGATACATACAATCTTGCCTAAAATGCAGAATGCACCCTGCTGTACGATGGAGTCAAAACCAAGTACAATCACCGACATTAATGTGCTCTAGACATGGAGATCTGATCTGCTTTTAGCTATAGTATTTGTGACATTGAAAAATCCAAAAACAAATAATGAAGTAATACAAGTGGAAGGTGGAGTTTAATTTAGATAAATGTGAGGTGCTGTATTTTGGAAAGGCAAATCAGGACAGGGCTTATACACTTGATGACAAGGTCCTGTGGAGTGTTGCTGAACAAAGAGACCTTGGAGTTCAGGTTCACAGTCTTTTCAAAGTGGAGTCACAGGTAGATAAGTTAGTGAAGAGGGCATTTGGTATACTTATCTTTATTGGTCAGTATATTGAGTATAGGAATTATTGCTGTACAGGACATTGGTTCGGCCACTTTTGGAACACTGTGTGCAATTCTGGTGTCCCTGCTTGCTATAAGAAGGGTGTTGTGAAGCTTTAAAGGGTTCAGAAAAGATTTACGAGGATATTGCCAGGGTTAGATTAGATTAGACTCCCTACAGTGTGGAAACAGGCCCTTTGGCCCCACAAGTTCACACTGATCCTCCGAAGAGCAATCCACCAAGACCCCTACATTTACCTCTGACTAATGCACCTAAAACTATGGGGCAATTTAGTATGGCCAATTCACCTAACCTGCACACCTTTGGACTGTGGAAGGAAACCGGAGCACCTGGAGGAAACTCAAGCAGACACGGGGAGGATGTGCAAACTCCATAGGTGGTTGCCCGAGGCAGAGATTGAACCTGGGTCCCTGGCACTGTGAGGTTGCAGTGCTAACCACTGTGCTACTCCAAAGGAGGTTTTGAGCTATAGGGAGAGGCTGAATAGGCTGGGATTATTTTCCTTAGTCTTGGAGGCTAAGGGGTCACTTTATAGATGTTTATAAAATCTTGAGGGACATGGATAAGTTTAAAAAAAGGTCTTTTCCCTGGGGTGGGAGTATCCTTAGGGTGAGAGGTTTAGGGTGAGAGAGGAAAGATTTAAAAGGGACTTAAAGGGCAACATTTTCACGCAGAGGCTGGTGCATGTATGGAATGAGCTACCAGAGGAAGTGGTGGAGGCAATTACAATATTTAAAAGGCATCTGAATGGATATATGAATAGGAAGGGTTTAGAGGGATACGGGCTAAATGCTGACAAATAGGACCAGATTAAAAATCTCACAACACCAGGTTATAGTCCAGCAGGTTTAATTGGAAGCACATCAGCTTTCATTGGACTAGCTTTTGTTGGACTATAACCTGGTGTTGTGTGATTTTTAACTTTGTACACCCCAGTCCAACACCGGCATCTCCAAATCAGGACCAGATTAGGTTGGGATATCTGGTCAGCATGGATGAGTTGAACTGAAGGGTCTGTTTCCATACTTTACATTTCTATGACTATGACTAAAGCAAGCAGAACTGGACAGCACTTTAAGTTCAATTCAAGTTAACTTTATTTTTGTATTTTGAATGATTTCTTCCTGAACATAGCAAATCAATGAGATAAGCTTGAGTTTGATATCTGGTCTTCTTCCAAGCTGAAAAATTCTAATCTTTGTCACAACTTACTATTTGCAATGATGTAAAAAGTTGAGTTTTATTGCATTTGCTATTCAACAAAATATTAATTCACATTTTCAATTGATTAAGCCTCTGCTGCTGATGTTCAAATATTTTGGTTGCAACAGCTGCAAAACCGTTCATGTGGACTGCCACATACCAGTGTACCAGAATGATTCTTCAGGCAGTAGCAGTTAAATCAGCAGGCTTGACACAGCTTGTCCTGCAGGAAGCAAAATGTATTTCTCAGGACATCTGAATATGAGCCAATTAATTGACTCTTCCCTTTGCAGTTTCTAAGGTGCTAATTTAATCACATCTACAGTTGGTTAGAACGAAATTCTGTAACAAGTTATCTTTCGAAAGCTTGCATATTAAGAGCATATAAGGAGCAAAGTATGTTATGAAGTTGGTAAGAGATAAAAGACAGGCTAGAAAAGAGTGAAAACATGTTTAAAATGAAGGGGCTAAGAGATATCTTTGAAAACAAGAAGAAGCAAATGATACGGTATATACCTGATGGATGAATTTCCAGAGGAATAAAGGCTAAAACAGTGGAAGCTAGTGGTGAAATGGAGACAGTGATGATTGAAAACTAGGTCAATGTTGAAAGCATGGAGGATTTTTGCAAGCATATTCATACAGATGAAATTGTCAAAATAAGAGACTTTTTTTTTTCCATGAAAATTAAATTTTACAACTAAGACAGGACAGATTCAATAGCTCAGACATTGCTTCACTAGGGTTACATTATTCTATATGTGAAAAAAAATTGGCTTTCTCCAAATGCCCTCCAAAATTTAAACATTTATTTCAAAATTTTAATTTCTGATTTGAGCTAACTAGGCTGATCTCATTCTTAAAATGTAAATACTGTATCTTATTACTTTTCGGTATTATGAAATGAAATGGAGAAAGGATTGTTTTAAAAACCAAGGATTGTAGAATGTTTCTTTTAATAGAATAAACTTATTGAAGCACATTGTAAGTTGTGTTTACAGTTACTTTGTTCAAGCTATATGAGAAACTGTTTGTAGATGGGTTAGTAACAGGAGTTGAGTACATGGTGAATTTTTGGCCGATTGCTGATTTATTTGTGGAATTGTGACCAGTTGGGGATGCCAAAGGCCATCAGCCCAACAAAAAAACTATCTGATTGTCAGTTGGATGGCTGAATAGTTTGTGGGTATGAACAATATTGATTGAAGACTTCAGACTGTTGAAGGGGCAGGTGATATGCCTTTCTCTCCATCAAAACAACCAAAGTCTGAATAAAGCCTTCCTTCACCAAATGCTATAAGCTGTAACTTTTAGCAAGTAACTAGGAGCCTCATCAGTTAATGTACCAATCGCTGTGCCTCCTGCAAACAAGTGTAAAGAACATTGAGAAAAAAGATTAAAGACTGGGAAATCCTAGCAAGCAGAAAGGATAATCTCAATCACCTCGATGGACTTGGATCATTGAACTTAAAAATGTGTTGCTGGAAAGGCACAGCAGGTCAGGCAGATCAAAGGAGCAGGAGAATCGATATTTCGGACATAAGCAAGGGCTTATGCCCAAAACATCGGTTCTCCTGCTCCTTTGATGCTGCCTGACCTGCTGCACTTTTCCAGCAACACATTTTTAAGCTCTGATCTCCAGCATCTGCAGTCCTCACGTTCTCCTACTTGGATCATTGACTGTTTTCCTCAGTTCATTTTTCCCTCTTCCCATAACACCAATCTTTCCTAATATAATATAAGAAAGAATTCTGGGTGCTGGAGATCTGAAACAAACGATAACAAAAATTGCTGGAGAGACTCAGCACCTTCTCCCTTTGGCAGCATTTGTGGAGAGAAAATAGAGTTAGTATTTTGAGTCCTAGTTCTGAAGATGGACCACTGGATTTGAAATGTTAACTCTATTTTTGCTCTCCACAGATGCTGCCAAACCTGCTGACTTTCTCCAGCAATTTCTATCTATGTCTGTCTGTTTTTGTGGGCTGGGAGGCATTAAGGTTAAAAGGAGAAAGTGAGGACTGCAGATGCTGGAGATCAGAGCTGAAAATGTGTTGCTGGAAAAGCGCAGCAGGTCAGGCAGCATCCAAGGAGCAGGAGAATCGACGTTTCGGGTATGAGCCCTTCTTAAGATTCTTAAGGTTAAAAGGTTAATTTTCGCTCGTAGAATTGTATATCAACAATGATTACTGTTTCGCTGTGGTTAGAATCTATTTGTTTGCAACAAGTAGCAATTCTTGTTAAGTACACAAATCTGATCTGTGAACCTGGGCCTGTCTGAAAAGAAAATTGGAGTCTTTGCATACTTTGATTTAAAAAAAAAAGCTTTTGTGATGACTTCAGAAATAGCAGGTTTGGTTTTCAGCATACTACCGGCAAAAAAAATCATTAATGGGACATGAACATTGTAGACAAGTCCAATGTTATTCTTAATTGCTCTTGAGAAGTGGTGGTGGATTGACTTGTTAAATACAGTTGAGTGCTTTGCTAGGCTACTTCTGAAGACTGAACCATATTGGTTCAGGTCAGGTATCATGTTTTGGTGACCACAGGTGAAGACAGCTGACTTTCTTTCTTCAATGATTTTAGTCAACTGGATAGGTTTTTGTGATATCCTGTAAGTTCACAATCAATAATATTAATTTCAACTCTTTAAACATATTTAATTGAACTTAAAACCCCTTATCATTGTCATGGAGTTTCAAACTCGTATCTCCAGATTATTGGTCAAGAGCCCAGGACTACCTATCTGGTGAGCTAACCCTATACTACTGTACTCTATAAAGGAAACAATCGGGAGGCCATTGTACTTCACTGCAATGCATTCAGATTATCCTATTAAATGATGGATTTAACAAGTAAAACTGGAGAGATATTTATATGATGAGTTTTGATGGAAAGTGTACACCTAATGAATTGACAAATTGCCTTTTGATGCATACTGCCAAGACTTGAGGAGTGGTTATTAGAGTGAAGACTGTATGAGTCAGCATTTTCAGATGAGGAGGCATGGAAGGAGAAAAGATCCTTAATTAAAATGAGATAAGGCAAATGGATAGAAAAATCAGAAGACAAGTCATGCTGGATTGATCCCACACACCTACTTATAGCTGCTTTAGAGTGGCATTGACAAAGAGCTGTTTTTATATATAAAACCTCTCTCCAATTAAACTACAGCACAGCCTGGTTGAAAGGTAGAAGAATGGAAGGAAAAATAAACATTCTAAACTAGGGACAAGGAATGAATCTGGTGTCACATACATTCAGGTCACATATATTTCACTTATGTAACAAATTTAATATTCTTTTAGATTTATTTTGAGACATTCCTGGTCAAGTCTGCTGAATCAGTTGTTAATTTTAAATCCGAGACAATACTTTTTTATTAAGCAAAGGCATGAAGGGGTATGTGCCAAAGGCAGGTATATGGAGTTTGGCCATAGATGAGCCATGATCTCATTGAATGACTGACAGGCATGGGGGGCCAAATGGCCTACTTCTGTTCCTCCGTTCCTCTGTTTGCAGTCAACACCAGCCCAAGTCAGACATAACTCATCTAGATGCAAAATAAAATGTAATTACCTTGACATAACAATGTCCATTAATCCTATATAATAATCAGTCAACTTCTTTTGCTAGCGTGAGCTTTTCATCTCTTGGGAACAATAAACATTGTTGTAAGCAAAAGTGGAAATCCAGCAGACCGGGACTGTCTGAGAAAAACATGAAAGGTTGTATGACATAAACTTGCAAACAAAATCAAAGATAACACTGAAATATTTTATAAACATTTTAACAAAAGTGTTGATGGAGACTGTGGTCTCATTAATAAGAAATGCGAGTGGATAATAATAAGTAATGATGAAACAGCAGACTTGTTAAGTAAATACTTTATATCTGTTCCTATGTTGAAGAGAACTGTATATGAGCAGAATGAATAAAAGTAAGCCAGCAAGATATGATTATTCTGTCCAATAAATGGGCCAAAAGATCAATGGAAGCTACTTCTCTAGGTACTAGACTTGAGCTCACAATGAGCAAAACACTACTTAATCTTGAAGTTATGTCAAGTATGAAATCAAAACCAGGAATACATATTCAAGTGGTATTGTTAACTAAGGTATGCAACCAAAAAGCATTATACAATGAATGTTATTACTGATCCAGAAGTGTTGGCTGGAAGATCCACCTTGGCCTCCTCTTGAGATCCCCAGCATTAGAGACAACAATCTTCAGACAATTTACTTCACTCCAAGTGATATCAGGAAACTACCTACCTGGAGGCACTGGATGCTGCAAAGTCTATGAGTCTTGACAACATTGCATTGATACAACTGAAGACTTGTGCTCCAGAACATTTAATGAGAAATTGGCTGGTGTAAAAATCCTCAACTCCACTTTCTTGTCTTTGCCCTTTTTACCCTCTATTCTCTCAGTGAATAAAAACCTGTCTATCTCAGCCTCAAATATAATCCACAACAGCCCTCTGCAGTACTACAACATTGGTATCTATGCAACAATGTGGAACATTGCTCAATTAAATCTTGTATACAAAAAGCAGTACAAATCCAACCTGGCCCATTACCCACTATCAGTCCACTTTTGATCACTAGAAAACTAATGGAAAGGGTCACCAACAGTGTTATCAAGCAGCACTTGCTCAGCAATAACCTGCACAGTAATGCCTAGTTTGGGTTCCACCAGGACCATTCAGTTCTTGATCTCATCGCAGCCTCAGTTTAAACATGGATAAAAGAGAGCTGAATCCAAGAGTGGAGGTGAGAGTGACTACCCTTGATATCAAGATCACATTTGATGAAATATGGATCAAGGAACCGTAGCAAAACTGGAGTTGATGGACAGCCTGCTTTGTACTAATTACTGGGTTTTCTCTCCTTTATTAATCATGAAAGTAGTGGATTCTCACTTCTTCTGACAGGATGCTTAGCGCCATTGATGTACTGAGGGAACTTGGGTCCAAGAGCATAGAGGAAAGTGGAAACACAAACGAATGAAGTGGTAAAGATGGCGTATGGCATACTTGCTGTCATTGGTCGGGCATTGAGTATAAAATTTGGCAAGTCATGTTGCAGCTATATAAGACTTTAATTAGATTAGATTTATTATAGTCACATATACCAAAATGCAGTGAGAAGTATTGTTTTTTGTGTGTTATTCGCAAAGAGTGACCACTTACCAGTGTCACCATGGCTCTCTGTTTCTATTTCACGATATTACTGCAAAAGTTTTGGTTCAGCAGTCCATTTTTTCTATTTTCTTCTCAATGTCCAGTTGCAGTATGATGTAGCTGTAGCTCGATGTTGTAGTTGTAACATGGTGGTTCAGTGGTTCGCACTGTTGCCTCACAGCACCAAAGACCCAGGCTTGATTCCAACCTCAGTGTGGAGTTGGCACCTTCTCCCCGTGTCTACGTGAGTTTCCTCTGAGTGCTCAGGATTCCTCCCACAATCCAAAGATGTGCAGGTTAGGTGAATTGGCCATGTTAAATTGTCTGCAGTGTTCAGGGATGTGTAGGCTAGGTGCATTAGCCAGGGATAAATGTAGGGGAATGGGTTTGGGTGGGCTACTTTTTGGAAGGTCAGTGTGGACCTGTTGGGCCAAAGGACCTGTAAGGATTCTATGAAATTTTAAGTACAGTTATAGTTTTCTGGTGATTGATGTACAAGGTTAGAGGGATGAGGTGGATAGAAGACATTAACGTGTTTAATAAGCCATGTTCGTTTTGAGTGGTGATCAGGCCTGATATGGTGAATGGCCCCCTTCTGTTCCTATAATAGGACACACATATATATTGTCAAATGTTTCCACTATGATTTTTAAAAATCCACATTTTTTGTAATTTTTCAAAAATATTTTATAATATTTCATTTTGTAATTCACTGATTGTAAAATTTATAAAAAGTGAAAGATAATTAGTATTTTATATCTTTGTTTGCTTTATGTAAGAATACCTCAATGTGATTTGTTGCTTACTCTGCTTGAAAACATCACTGTTGCTCAATGGCTGCAGATCCCCTTAGTATCAGGTTCAAATCAATACTGATTTGACAGCCTTCCATCTCATGAGAAGATGGAATGCATCTTGGTAGTCAACCTTAGGTTCTGCAGCATGTGTGGCTCAGGAGTCCCACCTTGGCTTGACAGTCTGCCACATTTGCTGCACAGTAACATAATGGGCTCAGAGATACAGGATTTGCTCATCTATGTTTTCCCCGGGCACTCTTTTCTGCCAACTAAGTTTTCTGTTTCTTTCCAGACTGTCAACCTCTGAAACTCACAGCCACCAGCAACTGTCTCCAAGGTTTCTGTATTCCTATTTAAGTTGCAAGTATCCTTGTAATGGGGTCATAGTTTGAGTTCAATAGTCAGAGCTATATCCTCACAGCTAACTGCAAAATACAGGCCAAGGAATTTATAACTGAGAAGTTGATAATATCTAGAGAATGGAGTTCTGTGTATACAGTGTCATACAGTCATACAGCATGTAAACAGACCCTTCAGTCCAATCAGTCTATGCCAACCATGTTCTCAAACTAAACTTGACCCACCTGCCTGCACTTGGCCATATCCCTCCAAACCTTTCCTATTCATGTTCTCTACAAGAATCTCAGGGAGTCCCTCTCCCACTGCAACTCCCAGGTATGCTACTTTCTCCCCACCCCCACCCTCCTCTCACTTAGCTATCCACCCTTCAGGCTCTCTGCCTGTATTCCTGATGAAGGGCTTTTGCCCGAAACGTCAATTTTACTGCTCATTGGATGCTGCCTGAACTGCTGTGTTTTTCCAGCACCACTCTAATCTAGACTCTCGTTTCCAGCATCTGCAGTCATTGTTTTTACCTATTCATGTACTTACCCAAACGTCTGTTAAACTTTGTAACTGTGCCTGGATCCATCACTTTCTCTGGCAGTTCATTCCAGACATGAACCACTTTCTGTGTAAAAAAAAAGTCTCTTATGCCCTTTTTAAATATTTCTCCTCTTACTTTAAAAAATTGTCCCCTAGTTTTGAACTCCCCCCATTCTAGGGAAAAGATCCTTGTCATTAACCTTATCCATGCCCTTCATGATTTTATAAACCTCCAATAAGGTCACACCTCAACCTCTTATGGTCCAGTGAAGAAGGTCCCAGTCGTTCCAGTCTATTCCTTTATCTCAAAGCCTCCATTCCTGGTAACATCCGAGTAAATCTTTTCTGAGCCCTCTGCAGCTTATTAATATTCTTCCTATAACAGGGAGACCAGAGCTTCACACATTACTCCAGAAGAGGCCTCACCAAAGTCCTGTTCAATCTCAACATGATATCCCAATCCTATACTCAAAGGTCTGAGTAGTGAAGGCAAGTGTGCTAAACATCTTCTTAACCACTCTTGTTTACCTGCAGTGCAAATTTCAAAGAATTATGTATCTGAATCCCTAGATCTATTTGCTCTACAGCACTATCTGGAACTTTTCCATTAACTGCAGAAGTTCTGTCCTTGTTTGTATTGCCAAAACACAACACCTCCCATTTATCCAAATAAATGCATGGTAGCTCAGTGGTTAGCACTGTTGCCTCACAGCACCATGGACCGAGGTTTGATTCCAGCCTTGAGTGACTGTCTGTGGGAGTTTGCATATTTTCTCTGTGTCTGAGTGGGTTTCCTCTGGGTGCTCCAGTTTCCTCCCACAGTCCAAAGATGTCAGGTGAATTGGCCGTGGGAAATTGCTCATAGTGTTCAGGGATGTGTAGATTAGGTGCATTAGTCAGGGGTAAATGTAGGGGAATGGGTCTGGATGGGTCATTCTTTGGAGGGTTGGTGTGAACTAGTTGGGCCAAATGGCTTGTTTCCACACTGTAGGAAATCTAATCTAAAAAAGTAGAGAATCTAATCTGAACTCCTCAGCCCATTGA
>NC_057723.1:23569355-23600539 GCF_004010195.1 Chiloscyllium plagiosum | reverse complement strand
GATTGGACTGTGCTGCTTCAGCTAGGAGGGCTTCTGACCTGGAAGTTCACAAAGAAAACTCCTCTAAAGGTAAGTAAGCAATTTTTGCCTGATCTTGATTGGAAATAAGAATTCCAACCCAGATCTGAAAGTTAGGGGCATTGGTTAAGATAGCAGATTGAAATATTTAAGATCAGAGCACTCAATACCTTTGCTATTATCTTGCAGCTATATTTCAGAACACAGTAAACAAAATAGGATCAGAATAGGTATTCTGTTTACACAATCCAGTTGGGCTGTAAGCTCATTGTTATGTTGGAGGACTCACATGTCTTTGTATTTTACTGTGATTGCACTAATGAACAAAATCAAAATAATTAAAGGTTATATTTCCTATTTGCATATTTCATTTTTAAATGTTCTTTCTCTGATCCACTTTAATCAAGATGAAAGATTCCAGTGCTGGGAACATGACAATCAAAAACTTTCCACTGACTGGTAATGTCAAGTGCTCCCTAAACTAATTGGTTTGACTTCAATGCATAGTAAAGCTCTTTCTAAATTGGATCAGCATTGTGGCTAACAGTAACTGCAAACGAATATCATCAATACACCAGTGTGACATTTCCACTTCCCACTACAACCACTACAATCTTAGGATATTAATATCAAATTAGTGTCAATTTGCACTGCAATACTGATACAGCTGCTTGGCATTGTTTCCTGTCCACTTGGATTTCATGACAGAGTAAGAGCATTCATCCTCTCAGTCCTGTCACACCTCACTGGGGTAGCATACTGCGAATCGAGTCCTGTTATTCCCAGAGTTTTTACAAAAGCTCCAAAAAAATCAAAGTACTCAAAATCCTCAATTTACCTGCACTTCTGCAAAGATAAAGGCAATTGATACATTAACTGCAATGTTTCTTAGTTACCTAAAGGCCAGAGCTTATTAGAGCTGGTGGGGAAAATAAATTGGTTTTCCTCAGGTTGTAGGTATTTTACTGGAGAGAAACACGCATCAATTACCCTTTCAGCAACCCAAAGGCTTTTTATTTTATTGTGCATACATACAGTCTGTTCACCTGTTGGATAGTTCCAGATTTGATTGTCTTTGCTGATAACTTATTTTTTCAAAACAGATCTAGTTCCTCTAAAACATGCAGCCCTTCTTGCCTATCCTTCATCATACTTGGTCATGAAGATAGGATTATGACTTATATTGGGGTTTTATCCTGGAATGCTCTGAATTCTACCCTTACTCAATATGTTCAGTGTTCTAATTCTGCACCCTCCTCCAGTCTTAGAGTCATACAGCATGGAAAGTTAGAATCTGCTACTTTGCCCTTTGGCTCATAGGGAGATAAGAACAGGAGAAGGCCTTTCAGCTCATTCAGCCTGCTCTGTCATGTAGTTTGACCATGGCTGATATGTACGCCCTGCCAATTTTCTGCACACACTCCACATCCATTAATGTAATTAGTCTTCAGAAGTTCAACAATTTCTGTCTTGAACTTGCTCATTTATGTAGCTTCCTTGTCCTTGTATGGTAGAGAATTCCAATGATTTAGCACCTCCAAAGAGGATAAACTACACTTCATCTCATATTTAAATGGTTTCAAAATTACCCCGAGATTACATGCCAGTTTCAGACAGATTGAATAGGTGAAGCATCTTATTTACATCTGTCCTGACATGATCTGTTAGGAACTCTAGGGAACACAATCCTACTGTCTTCAATCTCTTCTCATGAAACAATCCCTTCACCCCAAGGATTAATCTGATGGAGCTAATTGCACTCCAGGTTGCATGTCTTTTGCATGTCTCCTCTGTAGGAAGTACTGAGTTGCCAAATAAGAAGGATAATGTCTGTTCAATGCATTGTTGACAGTATAACTTGGCACATTTATATTCATGCTCCCATTTTATGAAACTCAGCAAACAAACTAGACTTCAGGAAGACTGGGCATGGAACTGTAGGCAAGTAGCTGGCAGATATAGCTCACCGAGAGAGAGAGAGAGAGAGAGAGAGAGAGAAAGGGGTGGTGGTGGGGGGGGGGGAGGTGGGGGAGAGGGGGGGTGGAGGGGGGGTGGATAATGTCTGGCAATAACGCTAACCCAGGTGCCAGTCTGGAACTAAGTAACATCTGATGTCATGGCTTCTTCTCCCAGTCCTCCAGAAAGAATGGTCCTCTCTTTTGCACCACCACATCCACCAGGACTTTGTGTCTGAATTGAAGGGCCAACTTCCCCTTCTCAAACATGTTCTAGCCCAGTCCTTCGATGGGCAGGGCAGCGTTTGGATGCCAGTGCTCATCCAGGTGTACAGCAGCCTTTAAAAGATAGTGTGGGATGCCAGTGTTTTGACAGTTATCCTCTGAGTAGCTGGTTCAAAAGGGAGCAGCGTATGGTAAGATGGGTGGAAAGCATAAGGGAAATACACCTTCATGGTGGGGGAGGTAATTCAAATGCTGTGCTTGGTAAGATAGAGTGAGAAACCAAACTCAGCCTCCTGTTAGAAAACTCTCCAAAAATACCTAATGCAACTCAGGCTGACCCGGCACAGAAGGAAGCTGTTCATCTCATCAAATCCAGATCAACTCTGAGAAGCAATCCACTTCATCCTTTTGGTGGTGATGTTTTGAGCTGATTTAGCCCTTGTCCCTGGAATTCCTTTCCTCTCACACTTCATCACCTTTAATAGACTTCTTGAATCTTGTTATTTCAACCAGTCTTCTATTCACTTCTTCTAACTCTTCCCCCATGATATGTTTTAGGTTTCTTTATGTTCTCTGACCTCTAAAGAAAGCACCCTGGGACCTGTTCTATACTAAAGACCCAGTCTAAATTCAAGTTCCCACTATATTAAAAATACTCTACATTCGTTTGGAAATCAAAACAATCTGAAAGGATTATTATACTTTCTGAGGTAGCTATTTTTACACGCAGTGTGTGAGGTCTGCTTTCATTAGTAGCTATGAAGCTATGATATTGCCATAGCAATTATTTTATTCTCATGTGCGAAAGGTTATATTCTCATATATCAATACCTTCATTGAGATACACTTTCAATTTTTGGCTATTTAAAGGCATAAAACAATTCTGTAGCAGTTGCATCATAGGCTGAATCCTCCCCACACTATCAGCGTTGTCTGGCCTTTGTAACTTCTACTCCCTCACTTGGGATATCTACCAGCCCCAACACTAACATCTATGCAACCCACTTTCATCTCACTCAATCCCTTCCTTTCTCTCAGTTCAGGAGAAAATGGCCCATTTTCGAGTAGAAAGAGTCAAGACGGCTGGTGGGAGACCTGACAGTCAACACCTCATCCTCTATGAGGACAAGGCTCTGATAAGACTGCACTTAAGCCTGGACTGATGTTGAAGAGTGCACTTGACTCACTGTGCCAGGATGCTTTGACTGAAGGATGTGTCTCTTGAAGTGACTGAGCACTACTCCTCTCTGACATTGAGACATTGTCATTAGTTTGAAGCAAATGGAGTGTGTCTTCCACACTAGCTGCTGGTGCGTGGTGCAGATGTAAGACTGATATAGCATGAATGCGCGGCTACACATCTGCCACATTAGTGATTGCTAGTAACCAGGACCAGCTGCCTGGCTTTTTTCTGCTCCAAAAGGCCAGGCAGAGATGCCATTAGCATCGAAGTAGGCACAAGCTGAGTGAATGCTAGGGGGGCACTATCCAAGTGTGCAAAATGCCTTCTCATCATCATTGAAATTCTAGGTGCTGGTGTGTTCCAATGTGGAGCAGAACAGTGTATAGATCCTTACTGTCATTGGATTTGAGATGTGCCATGGTAATTTGGTGAAGCTGGCATGTGTCAGGTGCCACCATAAGCAGACATGTGGTGCAACTAGCGGCTGCCCTGCAGTGTGCTCTGAGATGTTGGTGTCTGGTGTTCAATTTGGAGTTCCAGAGAAGCACATGATGAGGTGCAGTCACCAGGTACCTGCTCTGACCTTCATGTCAGGTTTCTTGGCATTCAGTTTCTATCCAGAGTGCAGAGTGCAAAAGGGACTTTGCATATTATTGAGGTGAGATTCAAAATTAGTGAGGGTGATAACGAGCAAAAATCTCCATTAATAGGGAATTCATCGTCCTAGTGAGAATCTTGTCTCAAAACTCGGTATCCTGTTGAAAAATTTGTTCCTCCCAACTTTGAGAAAGGCCTTGCTGGACTTCTTCCAGATTGCTTGTTCTAGCCTATGTTGTTCAGGGTCTGGGAAGATTCCAGCCCCTGTATGTGTTTTTCATGCTGCGTGAAAATTGTGCTCAAATTACAAACTATGAGGCTCAGACAAATTTGTGACTTCAACTAAATCTTAGATTAAGTGAATATTGATTAATATATAAAAGGCAAGATCTCACTCTCTCATTAGAGAAAGATTAGCAAATTTAAACTGAGGGCTACCACATCTCAGGTAAGGATCATGGTTGAGGAGGCAGGATTATCTTGGTGATCATAATTGGCACAGGAAATGAACCTGTAAACAGCATTGTGAACCAATCATCCAGCCAACTCAGTTAACCAACTCCCAATAAACATGCCTAAATATATCCACCATTTAAATCAGTAGTACAGGAAAGAGCAGTTAATATTTTCATACATCATTCTCTATCTAACATGAAATTGCCCTCCAACAATAAGTTAACTACCAGCAGCATGGCTATATATCCATATAAGCCCACAAGCAGAAACATTAGAACTAAATCCTACTGAAGATTTCATACTCAATACTTCAATTTATTTTTTTCTTAAAGCTGTTTACTTGTTGCAAATTTTCAAATTTTATTTTTCTATTTTTAGATTGACATCATGTACACTTTATTTTCCTCTCATCCCACAACAGACTTGAATTGAGTATGTGGGTCAACATGCTTTAATAAACCAACCCACTTTAGTTGATGAAAAAGGCAAAGATTTCATTATTCCTATGTTGGCTATTTACTGGAGCTCTCCTGTGGCCTCAACTTCTGCCTGTGCATTGTTTCAAATCAAACATAGAAGACATCTAGTCTGTCACAAGTGAAAACTCTTGCATATAACAAACCTTAGTTCCTTTTTCATCCATACTCAAGATTTTCAAAGTTTGTGAGAAGATTTGTAGCTCGGGTGCTCGGTGTTGTGATTCTGTTCACCAAGCTGGGAATTTGTGTTGCAGACGTTTCGTCCCCTGTCTAGGTGACATCCTCAGTGCTTGGGAGCTTCTTGTGAAGCGCTTCTGTGATCTTTCCTCCGGCATTTGCAGTGGTTTGAATCTGCCGCTTCCGGTTGTCAGTTTCAGCTGTCCATTGCAGTGGTCGGTATATTGGGTCCAAGGTCGATGTGCTTATTGATTGAATCTGTGGATGAGTGCCATGCCTCTAGGAATTCCCTGGCTGTTCTCTGTTTGGCTTGTCCTATAATAGTAGTGTTATCCCAGTCGAATTCATGTTGCTTCTCATCTGCGTGTGTGCCTACTAAGGACAGCTGGTCGTGGAGTTTCGTGGCTAGTTGGTGTTCATGGATGCGGATCGTTAGCTGTCTTCCTGTTTGTCTTATGTAGTGTTTTGTACAGTCCTTGCATGGGATTTTGTACACTACATTGGTTTTGCTCATGCTGGGTATTGGGTCCTTCGTTCTGGTGAATTGTTGTCTGAGAGTGGCTGTTGGTTTGTTTGCTGTTATGAGTCCTAGTGATCGGAGTAGTCTGGCTGTCAGTTCGGAAATGCTCTTCATGTATGGTAGTGTGACTAGTCTTTTGGGTTGTGGCACGGAACGAGGACATGCCGACTAGCCACGAAACAACACGACCAGCTATCCTTAGTAGCCACATACACAGATGAGAAGCAACATGAATTCGACTGGGACAACACCACTATTATAGGACAAGCCAAACAGAGAACAGCCAGGGAATTCCTAGAGGCATGGCACTCATCCACAGATTCAATCAATAAGCACATCGACCTGGACCCAATATACCAACCACTGCAACGGACAGCTGGAACTGACAACCGGAAGCGGCAGATTCAAACCACTACAAATGCCGGAGGAAAGACCACAGAAGCGCTTCACAGGAGGCTCCCAAGCACTGAGGATGTCACCTAGACAGGAGATGAAACATCTGCAACACAAATTCCCAACTCGGCGAACAGAATACTCATGATTTTCCTTGGATTTAAGCAAATTGTTAGACCCTGTTGATGTCGTTTTATGATAATCTTCAATCCACTTTTCATTGCAAATATATAAGAAAGCAGTGAAAAACTTTAATGAGAAGAAATGTTAAGCCAATATCACTACTGTGATGAAAACCATGAGTCTCCTCTTCTACTACAGAAGAAGTAAATATGTGGACTTTAGTTGAAGAGTCTGGTGCATAGAGTCAGGAGGATCTTTCCTTTGTATTAGCTGCTTGACAGTTAGATTTTTCTTCAGAGAGGCATGAGGATGGACTATATTAAAAGTTGGCAGCCTGGACTGTGAGGGGAGAATGCCAGAAGTAGAGATGGGCTGGGAAGGTGCCAGCCAACACTGGCAATGTGTTGAAGCTTCAAAGAAAAAAAACTATAAAAACAGTCCTCCAATCCTTAGCCACATTTCCATTCACGCCTGTATAAACTCCACATCTCCATGCCAACCTATGCCCCTCAGACTTTTTTACCAATATACCCATTCTACCTTATTCTTATGTTCCTTTATAGCTCCAATGTCAACTTGGTGCCAACTCATGCTAGTCCATGGCTCCCCTTACCAGTCATCTTCTTCCCTTATACAGCTCATGACAATTCATCACAGCCATGAGCAAACCTATGATCCTGCCCAGAAATGAGATAAAATAATCAAGTTCAATTGTCTCAAAGAATTTTATGATAAGTTAATTACAATGGTAATATGTGTAGGACTGGTCCCTAGCTGAGCTAAACTTTTTAAAAAAAATTGCCCTGATCAGACGTCTCCATGAAATATCAAATTTGTCCTGGATCTTCTGACAATGTACAATGCTGCTCTGATCCATCTCGGCTTCAATGCATTCACCACAACATGTTTGATCTATTGAATAAAGATTAACTACAAGACACTTGTCTTGTTTATATCAATATGACTAATCACTTCACAGCTAACTTGATACAAAAACTGCATTTTGTGATTTTTAGCTGATCATTAAAATTAAAGCTGTTCAAACATGTGAAATAGAAAAATGTTTTGACTAATGATTAGATAATTGTTTGGAATGCCTAATATGGTGTCATGCTTTAAAGATAAAACTCAACAGAACGTTCTCCATTATGTACATGACCATAGTAAATTTTGAGGCTGTAATCCAAATTGTGTTGTAATTTTATGATGCATGTTTAACTGACAACAAGTCTGCTTTATCTTTCGTATGTGCTGACACTAAGATTCCTTTTGTTTATTTAATAAAGAAGCTGCTTTTAATATGGAAGCCAAGCCTCTTAGGTAAACTGATGATGCTTCAAAAGAAATTTTGATGTTTAAATGCTAATTTCAACAATTTGACACTTGGTGTATGATAATGTTTCTTAAAATTAAACCCTATGCTTTAATGATGCCTGCAATTTTTTATTTTCAGCTATTTTTTCCCTTTATGTTGTTACAGTATCTGAAAGGGAAGCTTTGTTATCTTATGTACTATTGATATCAGTTGAAAATGTCAAAAGCTTTGACAAGAATTTAAATTTTCTGTTGTTATAAATGGTCAAAAAGTTCTGATGTGGTTTCTGAGACACTCTGATTTCTGTAGGGCTTTCTTTTCAGCTATTTTTGTAATGTTGATTGGCTGTGAATCTTAGTGTTTCATGCTCCAAATGTTATAGGCAGTAGGATGGATGGGGAATATAAATCCTTCAGAACTTTCATGATGCCACTCTCAGATTAAGTTTCTTCAAAGACAGTGAAAAAAAACTTTACTTGAGTTATATTTTTATAATACTAGAAAATTCTTAAAATACTCAGGCAGCATTTGTGGTGACAGTGACAACATTATAGTTTTGAATTACTGAATAATTAATGCGAGCTGAGACTAGAGTCAAATGTTTGAGGGGACTTATTAAAATTTTGCTCGTGTGTAATTCACATTTCAGTTATTGCTCCTCTTTACATTTCTACTTTAAAAATTATATAAAGATATTTTTTGTAAAGATAAATTGAAAGGCAAGGTTGAAATTTCCTAACATGGTTTTGCTGTTAGGTCACCCAGAGAAAAGAGATGCATGTGTTAAAACATTGATTATTCTTTTAAAATATTGGCAGCTCATGTGGGCGGCACGGTGGCACAGTGGTTAGCACTGCTGCCTCACAGCGCCAGAGACCCAGGTTCAATTCCCGCCTCAGGTGACTGACTGTGTGGAATTTGCACATTCTCCCCGTGTCTGTGTAGGTTTCCTCCGGGTGCTCCGGTTTCCTCCCACAGTCCAAAAATGTGCAGGTTAGGTGAATTGGCCATGCTAAATTGCCTGTAGTGTTAGGTGTAGGGGAATGGGTCTGGGTGGGTGTGCTTCGGTGGGTCAGTGTGGACTTGTTGGGCCGAAGGGCCTGTTTCCACACTGTAAGTAATCTAATCTAAAAACGTATTTGCATCTGTTTGACTAAATTACCTGAGACATAGATAAATAGTTTTCGATGGCTGTTTCAGTGTGCCCAAGATCACTTACCTTTCTTCTAAAAGATTTGCTCCTCTGTTTTGGATACGGCAAGTGGGAAATACAATTTATCTGATTTACAACATTTATATGGAGAATTTGACATTGAGAGATAACATAAAAGAATCATCAATTGTTATTACTCATGATCTGTATTGGGGCTGTGTTCATTCAAATGGGAGCTGGTGAAGATGGATGGAAAATTAAAGAACAGAGTACTATTACAGTATAGGATATAGACATGGATGGTGGTGAATTTATTTCACTATGCATTAAAATGGGAGTTTTGCAGCTGGAAAACATTAAATTTGTATAATATGTTCATACACTTTTGTACAAAATAACACTTCTGTTTGAATGATTCAGCAATGCTGCATGTTCTCTAGAACATTTATAAATGTTTTTTGGATATAAAAGTTCCATACCAATTGAAAATTATATTTTAATGTGAGATCATAGTAGATGGTTCCGATAGCAGTTCATGCTGATTTAGTAACTTCCAGTCAGCTATTGCCTTTTTGCTCCTCAGCTTTCTCTTTTAACAATGTGACCTGAACAATGTAAATGCATGTGAAAAATCTGGAATGAAACATAGCTGTGTTTATATACAGAAATAAATATATATATAACAATACACATCAAGACTGTAATACACCTGGAGTTTAATAACTGCTCAAACACTTATGTCTTATGACATGTTTTGGGCAGTTCATATATGATATGTATGTTTCTTACCTATTAAATAATTTATTAGAAAATTTAAAATGTACATTTGTTCATCTGATGACTGATACCTATTATACTAGAGCCAAGGAATTCATCACAAGGTCAGGGGTGAAATCAGTGACACCAATTGCAAGCTTCAGGGAAAGAAACCCTCAAAAATACTCAACAGGAAGAGCTTCTATTTCCTGACTCATGAGAATACTTGTAACACAATGCAAAAGATGTTACTCGTCATCATGAGTTATACCTACAGTTGTTACAATGTATTCAAATTTCAGTGCTTCCTAATCACTACAAGGTATAACATTTCACTGCTTGTGTCTGACAATGCCTATCCCTGATTTCACGGATACTTACAAGCCCAACATTGATCAAGAAGGTAGCACAGGCATTATACACCTCTACAGGTTTGGTCACTGAGTGGAACATTTGGGTCTCAACAGAGCAGAGAATCACAATGAACAAAACCCATTTAATGCCAAAGTAACTATTGGAAGCAGCATCAGGGCTTATCTTATCACTGATAATTTTACATCTGAATTCGAAAATCTGCATTAGACAGCACTACCGTCTCCATCATATTCCATTCAAAGAAATTCTTAGTCCTTACTCCTCAAAACATCCTTACGTGGACCAATATATTATTAGTCCTCCTTGGTTCAAATGGGGTCTGACTAATCATCACCTGAGCTGGTCACTACACTTTCCTGGATTATGAAATTGACTATTCCTGTATGTTCAATTTGGAGTTGTGCCGGAATCTTTGCCTTTAAAGAACTAGATTTCACCACTCTGTCACTCCATTTTATGCAATCCTGTTCATATAGCCACTCACTGTGATGATTATGGAGCAGTTAATTTCAGCTTTTCATCTGTACACTGATCAAACACTATCCCTCTAATCAAAGTCTGTTCATGGACTCTTTTCAATCCATATTGCAGTTCAGTCGCAGTGATTGGAAACTCATCATCGACTACCTCTAATGGGAAGACCGCACATCACAAGCTTTTCAGTTTTTATGCAGCAAATGTGACAGTACAAGAAGGATAACATTGTCTTTTGAACCATGGTAATCAATAGAGGTCACACTCATCTGTGTGCCTTTGGTTCTATCCAGGTCAATGTTGAAACCTTGGTTCCAGCAGAGTAACTAGCACTTAGATAAACTTCTACAAATGTGAAGTATATACTAAACAAAAACCAGTGAAACTCTTTGAATCTGTTCAGCATTTTATCATTTGATGCATATTTGCTCTAACCTTTAGTGAATGTGCACACACTGAATGCCATTTGTACCTGAACTGGCATCATGACTGATCACTGCTTCAACTCTATGATCTGAATATGACAATATTAGTTGCAGGTCATGATACATGTCACAATAAATGAGTAGTACGTCATTGAACGAACTACATGTAACATAAACATCATGTTCCTTAGGCTATGTAGTGAAACTAAAAGTATTGCAAGTGCTGCACACGCGTGCCAATCATGAACCATCTTCACCCTCTCTTTGTTGAGAAGTGTATGCTGCATCTCGGAGGGTCTGGGTAAATGGTGCCTTGGCAGGATCATTCTCATTTGCCTTCCATGTATAATGTCTGCTGGTGATAGTAACACATAGCCAGACATGTACCTCTGAAGTAGAACATCACAGAATCATAAAGATGTTAATGCACAGAAGGAGACCATTCAGCCCATCATGTCCACTTGACTTTTGAAATGAACATCATTATCTAATGCCAATTTCCTGCTTTCCCTCCATATCCTTATTCATTACTGGTAGCCAAATAATACCCACATGAATGCCTCAATTGAACCTGCTTCATCACAGTTCCAGGCAGTGCATTCCATACTTTAATTATTCACCATTTGAAAAAGTAATTTCTCCCACCACTTTTGTTCATTTTGCAAATCACTTTAAAACTATTCCCTTTGGTTCTTGATCCTATTACAAACTGGAACATTTTGTCCCTATATATTCAATCCAGCCACTCATGATTTTGAAAACCTTTTTCAGATCTCCACTTAGCCTTCTTCTCTCCAAGGAGAACAGTTCCAACTGCTTCAATCCATCCTCGTAATTGAAATTTCTCATGCCTGGATCAATTTTTGTCAATTACTTCTGTGGTCTGTCCAATGCATTCAACTTCTTCCTACAATATGGCATGTAGAACCATAAGCAATATTCTAGCTATAGTCTAAAAAAGGTTTTCTACAAGTTCAACATTACCCTTTTGCTCTATGCTGAGGATACAGTATGCCTTATTACTTCTTTTTTCAATCCGTCCTTTGCACCTTCATCAATACGTCCACATGTCAACCTAAGTTCCTTTGCTTCTGCACCCTCTTTAGAATTGTATTCCCTGTTTCATATTGCTTTTCAATGTTCTTCATTCCAAAGTCATCACTTCAAAATTCTTTGCATTGAGCCCAATGTTCCACTTATCTGCCTCCTCCACCAACCTGTCTCCTTCCTTCTAGAGTTCTACACAGTTCTCACGGTTAACAACTAACAACACAGGTAACAACATGATAACACAATAGTCTTGTTTGGTGTTCTACACCTCATTGATTTAACAGTTTAAAACGTTTGCATGGTGAAACCATTTGATTTGGGATAATTGACAAGAACATCACATTGATTTGGCAATGTATGCTTGAATGGTCTGCCAGAATACTGGGGTGAATTTTCGAATATGATTTCTTCTGGTGTGGCAAATAGATAAAATGTGGTACAACACAACTCAATGTGTATACTGTAGATGCGCTTGAAGTGTTATTTACCTGTTTGATTATGAACATCTGGAAAAATAATTGGTAGCCAAGATGATACGCTTAATGGTAAGGTTCTAGGGAGTGTTGCTGAACAAAGAGACCTTGGAGTGCAAGTTCATAGCTCCTTGAAAGTAGAGTCGCAGGTAAATAGGATAATGAAGAAGGCGTTTGGTATGCTTTCCTTTATTGGTCAGAGTATTGAGTACAGGAGTTGGAAGGTCATGTTGCGGCTGTACATCACTACTAATTCTTCAATATCACTGATAATCCATGGCTGATAGACTGTGTGTTTGTTTCATGTGCTTGTTGTCTTATCCACTCTGAGCCCTGTTCTTGGTGTATTTAGGACAATATGTCCTGGCACAGGCTTCAGGCACAAGTGTTTTTTTTCCCTTTGAAGATAATTCCTCTTGAAGTCCTGAGTTCACTTCTGTAAGGCCAAAAGCATTTAAGATGATCTGCCACCTCATTTATCCTGTTAGGGTGTCAATACCGTTTACTACAACTAATAATTCTAAGTCCTTTGTCCAACGACAATGACTTTGTGCTTCCTGCTATAGTTTCTCTCTGTCTAACCTGTCCCAATCTCTCATGATTTTGAAAACTTCAATCATACCACTTACTAACCTTCTCCCTCCAAGGAAAATATCTCCACCTCTCCAATTTATTTTCATAACTAAAATTTCTTTCACTGGAACCATTTTGTTTGGGAGTGCTTGGGGAAAGTCAATAAAGTTTCAAAACCAAGCAACTTAATAGAGAATAAAGATTCAATGAAGAATTGTACTTCAGGTATGGCAGGTAGTTGCAAAATGATAAGCATGTTGATTAAACTGGAAGAAAGAAACAGGTGAATGAAGCATCAGTCCTGAGGGACAGGTTACAATGTGTGACCCAAATAAGAGTTCTAGGCACAAATGCATGGAGTGTAAGGAATACATTTTAAAAGTTGCAAGGAAAATTCAAATTGAAGATTATGATAGAGTAGCCATTATTGAGCATATTTAGTTAGTGGATTGGGAACTAAATATACTAGGTTATAAGTTTTATAGGACAGACAAGGAAAATGGTAGAAGATGTGGAATAGCCTTACTGATTAGAAACAAAATTATTGTAATAGTGAGGAAGGAAATAATGAGGGACAAACATTCAATGAAGACCATATGATGAAACTGAAACACAGTAAAGGATCTAATACTGTAACAGGTGTTGTGTTCAGATCACCTGGTAGCAGTTTTGAAGTGCTAGATTATATAAATGCAGAAATTAGGGAAGTGTGTAGCAAAGCCAACATAATACTAATGGAAGATTTTAACTTTAACATAGATTAGGACAAGCACCTGTCAGAAAGGCAGTGAATGTTTGGAGAGTGTCCAGGATAGTTTCCTATAACAGTATGTCCTAGATGCAAGAAAGGTGCTAGCAATATTGGGTTTAGCAATAAGCAATGAGCTGGATTTAATTAGTAACCTCATTCTGCATGAACATTTATCAAACAGTAATCTATGATCAAGTTCAATGTAGTATTTGAAAGCGAAAAGCCTGATCCAGCTTATGAGAGTTTCATATTCAGGTAAGACTGCCTTTAACAAGATGAGACAGAGACTGTTCATACTTTATCGGAAAAATCTGCCTTTGGGTAAAAGAACTGAAGAACAGTGGAGGATGTTTAAAGAAACATTTAACATAATACAAAAACAATTTATACTCCTGAGAGTGAAAAGCTCCACTTCACAGAAAAAAATGGCCATGAACAACCAGAGAGGTAAAGGCCATAATAAAACTAAGTGAAAGAGTTTATGAAAATGTGAAAAAAAAAGCCAAAACTCTGCTAAATGGGAGAGATTCAAAGATCAACAAAAGGCTACAAAGCACGATATAAGAGCTACTAAAAGGGATAGTGAAATGTAAATTGCTAGAGACATCAAAATCAATAAGAAGAAATTTTATAGTGAGGTAAAGGGAAAGCCAGTTATCAGAAGTAATGTTGGCCCCCACTAAAGATTGAAAATGGGAATATTGTCAATGTATATGGTGAAATGGCAGATATATTGAATCATTACTTTGGCTCAGTATTTAAAGTAAAAAAGGATAGCTTGCCGGAAGTCCAATAGAAATTAATAATGGATTGGGAATAGGGACTGAATAAAATTAATTTAAGCAAAGAATTGGTAATGAGGAAATGAATGAAATTAAAGAGTGACAAATCCCTGGGACATGATGATTTCCACCCAAAATTGCATACACCACTCCACGTTTTAAGAATAGTGAGCGGAAAACCCAGGAATTACAGACAAGTTAGTACATATGTGGTGAGGAAATCTTTGGGGTGTATAATCATGAATCGGGTAACTAAACACCTTGAAAATTTCAGTTAATCAGGGACACCAGCATGACATTTTGACAGAGAGATCGTACCTGACAAACTTCATTGAATTTTTTAAAGAGGTGACTAAGGTGGTGGACAGAGAATATTGTTTATATGGGCTTTCAGGAGGTATTTGATAAAGTCCCACCAAACAGACCAATAACTAAGGTTCATGAAATTGAGGGCAAGTTACTGGGAAATTGGTGGAGTGGCAGGCAGCAGGTGGGAGTGATAATGGGTCAGTTCTGAAATTATTAGGATGTGACCAGTTGTGTCCTATAAGGATCTGTGTTCAGGCCTCAATTGTTCATGTTATTTATTAATGACTTACATAATGGCAGATAAAATCATATATCCAAATTTGCTGATAGCACAAACTCAGGCAGCATTCTAGACAGTAGATGATAGTCTATCAATATTAATATCAATAATGTTATGCTAAGTGAATGGGCAAAACCGTGGCAGATGGAGTTCAATGTAAGCAAGTGTGAGGTTATCCATCTTAGGCTGAAAGAAGATTTATCAGGGTACTTTCTAGATGGTATAAAGTTAAATACAGTTGGTGTTCAAAGAGACTTGCAACCACAAGTGCATATAGATCTTTAAAATGTCACAAACAGATGCAGAAAATATTTAAGAAAGCTGGTGGAATTCTGGCCTTTATATCTAAAGGACTAGAATAAAGATATGCAAGAGGTATATTGCAGTTACACAAAACGTTGGTTAAACCCTACTTGAAGTACTGTGAGGAGAAATGGGCACCACACCTTGGGAAGGATATGTTGGCCTCAGATAGGGTACAATGTGGATTTACAAGATGATACCTGGACCTCAGAGTTCAATTATGAGTAGCTAAACAAATTAGGCCATTTATCTCAAGAAATTAGAAGATTAAGAGGTGATCTGATCGAAGTTTTCAAGATTTGCATTACATATATACAGGGTGGTTAAAAAGGTATTTAACATGTTTGCCTTCATTGCTCAGACCTTTGAGTCTGACAGTTGGAAATAATATTGAGGTTATACAGAACATTGGTGGGACCTCTTCTGGAGTATTCTGTCCAGTTCTAGTTGTCCTTTTATAGCAAGGTCGTTATTATGCTGGAGAGGGTTTAGAAGAGATTTACCAGGATGTTTCCAGGTATGGAAGGTTTGAGTGAAAAGAAAGGCTGGTTGGGCTAGGACCTTTTTCATTGGAACCATAGAAGGTTGAGAGGTGACCTGATAGAAGTTTATAAAATCATGAAGGGTATAGATAGAGTTAATGGTTGGTGTCTTTTCCTAGATGGGAGATCCTGAGATTAGGGGGCATATATTTAAAGGTGAGAGAAGAGAGATTTAAAAAAGACATGAGGGGCAAAGTATTTACACAAAGGATAGTTTGCGTATGAAATGAACTTCCTGAGGAAATGGTGGATGTGGACACAGTTACATCATTTAAAAGGTACTTTGATAAGTACATTAATCGGAAAGGTTTGGAGGGATATGAGCCAGAAGCAGACAGATGCGACTAGTTTGGTTTGGAATTATGTTCGGCATGGACTGGTTGGACCCAACGGTCTGTTCTCAAGCCATATGACTCTATAACTCTATAATATCAGGAAAAGGCATGGTAGATTAGGTTGAACTATCTCCACAGCTGGGGATTCTAGAACTAGGGAGGCATAATCTGAGAATTAAGACCAGACTGTACAGGAGAGATGTTAGGAAACACTTCTACAGACAAAGGATGATAGACGTTTGTTATTGATTTTAAATCTGAGATTAATTATTTTTGTTTGGGAAAGGTATTAAGGGATATGGGCCAAAGGGATTAGACCACAGATCATCCATGATTTCATTGAATAATGGAACAGGTGGAGTCACTGAATGACCTACTCCTGTTCCTATGTTCCTCCTTCTCAATTGTTCAATGTGTCTGCTCACTTGTAGTCAGGTTCTTTGAAAAAAATAACAGAGGGAGGTTTTGATCACCGTCTCATCATCTTGCAGGAAAGCAGTCCCATACCAATGTCATGAGCATCAAGAGCTAATTTGAATAGCTTCTCATATTTTGATGTGGCTAAAACTTGTACAGGTGTCAACACAGCTTTCACATTTTCCAAAACACTTTGACACTCTTGCATCAATTCACATTCCCTCCATTCTTCAAAAAATTCATTAAAGGAGCAATGACAGTGCTAAGTTTAGAACAAATTTACTGTTAAGCCCAATCATCCAATACAATAATAAATTTCATGGCATAGACAAATTCAAAATTGCCCTTACTTTGACTTCTCTAGCAGTTATTTGGTTTTGTTCTACACTTTGTCCAAAATAAGTTACTTTTGCTTTGGCAAATTTACTCTTAGCCAGACTTTAATCAAATCGACATTCTGTACCTGGCCAAACAGTTTATTCAAGTGATGTAAGTGTTCTTTCCAAGTTTGCCAAAGAAAAGAAAACATCAATAGAAACAATACATTCTTTCACTGACTTTATTGGTTAATTGTGACTGTTAGTGCATTTTCGTTCATAAAGTCAATGAGTGTTACCATAGCTGAAAATCCTTGATCTCTAGCCTTTTCAAATGTTAAATTTTTGTAATAAATTGTGCATGTTCAATTCACTCATTGCAGTCCTCCAGCATTAAAGTAGGATATTATTCAATTTTTGTTATCATGTTGACAGTCTATAGTCAATTTGTTACCCATCTGCTTTGGCACCATCACAACAGATGAGTTCCAGCTACTATGACTTGGTTCAAAAATGTGATTGTCTAATAAGAATTTAATCTCTACCTTGATGAGTTAATTTTCTGGATTGGTTGTATAAGGAAATTGAGTGATAGGTAACACACCTCCACCCCTGAACAGATAAAATTATTTTTAGAATCCCTACAGTGTGGGAGCAGGCCTTTCGGCTCCCATTGACTCTCTGAAGAGAAGTCCACCTGACCCAACCTCCCTATCCTGAAATTCCCAATGCCAATCCATCTAACCTGCACGTGTTTGGACTGTGGGAAGAAATAGAGCACATAGCGGAAACCCATGCAGACACAGTGTGAACATTCAAACTCCACACAGACAGTCACCTGAGGGTGGAAATCAAACTGGGTCCCTGATGCTGTGAGGCAGCAGGGCTTCACAGTGAGCCACCATGATGCTCTCTTGTTTTTCCTGGCCTATGCATTCTAATAAATTTATAGTTCTGCAATATCCTTTATATGTCACTTCAATAGTTTTCTGAAAGATAGAAGATGATGCTATCTAACCTTTTCAGCACTTCTGTGCTATCTAATCTGCTTTCTGCCAAATCAATTTCTGCCTCTCCTTTAAGATACCTCTAAAAACCATGCTAACTTCATACATGGAATTTAGAGTGCCATGTGGAATTATGAAGTTGTGAGCAGACTGATGAGAAGGATATGATTGTTAAATATTTCTGAATGTTCAGGAAAACAAAAAGGAAGGAGGCTGGCTTTATTGGTTGCAGGGCTATAGAGAGAAGATGTTTCAAAAGGTTCAAGGACAGAGTGAACTCATAGTGATGGAACAAGAAGGGTGCAATTACAGTGCTCAGTTTAGTAAATGGATATTCAACTATTGGGATGGATGTGGAGGAAAAGTATCTGCGAGGAAGTTACTGAGATACAAGCATTATAGAGAATTCATAGTAGGGGACTTTAAATAATCAAATGTAAACTCACATAGTGGAAATGTTCAGGGCAAGGATGCACAAGAACTTCTCAATTCTGCTCAGGAGATTTTTCTACAGCACTACATTAAGTCCAAAATGAAAGGTAACCCTGTGAGGCCTTATTCTTGGAAATGAGGTAGGTCAAACAGATCAAATGTTAATGGAGGAGCAAATTACTGCAGATGCTGGAATCTTTACTGAAAAACAAATCTGCTGAAAATCACAGCGGGTCAAGCAGCATCTGCGGAGAGAGGGCAAGCTAATGCTTTGAGTTTGGATGACTCTTCATCAGAAATGTTAATGCAGGACCATTTAGGGAACAGTAATCATTGTATCATAAGGTTTAATGCGATGGTAGAAAAGGAAAATGGACAACTCAGAGTCAGAACAATTAACGGGTCAATTGACTTCATTGGGGCAAGGTTGGATCTGAAGTAGATGGACTGGAGCCAAAGGCCAGCAGGAGAAATTGTAGCTGAATAATGGGCGACCATCAAAGAATAAATGACTTGGATACAGCCAAGAAAACATGAAGTCAAGCCTCCAGGATGACAAATGAGCTTGAAATTATGAGAAAGAAGATAAAGTGTATTAATTACAGGTGTCAAGTAAAAAGTAAAATTAAGACCAAACTCAAAACAAAATGTTCTGAAGGGAAGTGAAAACAAATAAGAGAACCAAAAAGAGAACATGAAGAAAAGATCAACAGCTAATATAATGAGGAATTTCAATGTCTTCTCATGTGCAGAAACACTACAAGTTTGGTAAAAGGAGAAGTAGATTGATTATAGAAGGAAAAGGACACAGGAAGAATGACTGAAGTAGTAAATGCATGTTTGCATCAGTCTTCACTAAGGAAACAGATGTTACCAAGTCACAATGGCAGATGGTGAACACCAATCAAAAGAAGGGTTCAAAATTGGTAAGGAAGGATTGGATAATCTGTTGGTACATAGGGTGGACAAGTGACCTGGACCAAATGAAGTGGATATTTGATGAAAGTGAGAGTACAAACTGCAGAAGCACCAGCTATAATTTTTTGAACTTCACTGGACAGAAGGGTATTGGATGAGAACTGAAGAATTTCAAACATTTTGCCTGTGTTCAAACATGATTGTTTAGCTTCGATAGTTCGGAAAAATCTGGAAACAAGAAGTTGCGATAATGTTAATAGTCACCTGTTAAAACTTGGCTAATTATGGAGAGCCAGCTTGGACTTTTTAAGTGAAAGTCATGTTTAACTTCCTGGCGTTTTCTGAAGATATAACAGAGAAGGTTTATATATACTTATGTGAACTTTCAAAATGTATTTAGTACAGCTATGCACAACAGTCCTATGAGTAAAGTTTTAGCTTTTGGAATAAAAAGGGTAGTAATAACATGAACACAGAATTGGTTGAGGAATAAGAAACAGAGAAACAGGCTGGAGGAAGTTTTACAGAGGCATTCCTTGGGGTGGGTATTGGTACCCTTATTGTTCCTGATGCATATGAACATATGAATGTCTAGGTCTTGGCGTGTATGTGGAAATTTCAAAGTTTGCAAATGATACAAAATTTGAAAATGTTTTAAACTGTGAGGAATACTATGTAGAAGTTCAAAAAGACATTAACAAGTTGGTGGAGTGGGTAGCTAGGTGGGCGATGAAAGTCAATACAGAAATGTGTAAAGTGATTTATTTTTGTTGAAAGAAAATGGAGAGACAGTGTGAAATAAGAGGTAATTCTCTCAACAGACATGCAAAAGCAGACAGACTTAATGTATTTGTTTTTATTTATTCATTTGTGGGATGTGGACATTGTTGGCTGGTCAACATTTATTGCTTATCCCTAGTTGTCCTTGAGAAGGTGATGGTGGTGGTAGTGAGCTGCCTTCTTGCACCACTGCAGTCCACTTGCTGTGGGTTGACCCACATGCCATCAGGGATGAATTTCCAGGATTTTGACACAGCAACAGCGAAGGAATGGCAATATATTTCCAAGTCAGCATGGTGAGTGGCTTGGAGGGGAACTTGAAGGTGATGGTGTTCCCATATATCTGCTGCCCTTGTCATTCTAGATGGAAGTGGCTGTCAGTTTGGAAGGAGCTGTTTAAGTATCTCTGATAAATTTCTGCACTGCATCTTATAGATAGTACACAGTGCTGCTATTGAGCGTCAGCGGTGGATGTAGTGCATGCTTGTGGACGTAGTATCAATCAAGCAGCCTGCTTTGTCCGGGATGCTGTCAAGCTTCTTGAGTGTTGTTGCAACTGCACTTATTCAGGCAAGTGAGGAGTATTTCATTACACTCCTGACTTGTGTCTTGTAGATGGCTTTGGGCAGTCAGGGGTGATTTACTCATCGCAGTATTCCTCGCCTCTGACTTGCTCTAGTTGCCACTGTGTTTATGTGGCAAGTCGAGTTTTGAGCAAGAGTCATTAAAATTTGTAATAGAGGAGGAGAGTGCTGTTAATAAAGCATGCAGAAGCCTAAGACTTATAGTGGTATAGAGTACAAATATAGAGAGTTTATTACATTGAAAAGGTTGAAGATGTTCATTAGACTGCAGATAGGGTATTGTATACAATGTGAAGTGCCACACTATAAGAAGAATGTGAACGCTTTTGAGAGAGCACAGAACAGGTTTACAAGAATTGTTCAAGAGATGCAAAATCTCAGTTATGAAGATAGATTGGTGAATTTGTGACTGTTGTCCTTGGAGTGGAGATTTGATTGGAATTTTCATATTCATGAGAGGTTTGGACCGAATATATAGGAAGAAATTTTTCTCCATCATAAACTGATCACAAATGAGAGAGCACAGATTAAAAGTGATTTGCAAAAGAATTAAATGTGATAGGGAAGAAACATTTTGACACAGTGAGTGGTTTGGGTCTGGAACATACTGCCAGAAACATGGTGGATTCAATTGAGGCATTCAAGTGGGTGTTAGATGATTATTTAAATGGAAATATTCTTCAGGGTTATGGGAAAAGACAGGACTCATGACTAAAACGCGATACTCTTTTTAGAGACCCTGCATAGATGTGATGGGCTGAATGGCCTTTTTCAACATCAAAACAATTATGAGATTCCTTCATATTATATTTTATAAATTTGCTATCAAGCCTTGCATAGTGAGTGTGTGGTTTTTCACTTTTCATTATGCTAAAGAATAATATACATAGTTTGCTGTTACTGTAGAAGCTTTTATTAATATTTGTAGCATATTATGCAACAACATTCATATTCATTTGCTATTTAATATAGACAAGCGAGCAGCAAGCGTTGACATTTTGTTATACCTAGACTATATACCTAGGACTATTTCAGTTTTATAATGTGCTACTTCTGTAAATAGACTTAAATCTGATAAATATACTTGTTTTTTCTAACAGCTCAATTTTATAAAAAGCTGTCTCTGTATGCAATTCCAGTTTTCAATTCTTACTGAATAGAATTGTAAATAATTAATAAAGCAAAAGATTTCGATAATATTATCCTTTCTAAACACTACATCACTGGCAACCAACTATTAATTCACAGCTTAATAAAACTTGACAGAGCTAATTCATTCATAGTTGGCCTATCAATCGTTAAATAGTGCGCAGTTCTTTAATGTGAAAATAAACCTCAGCAATGGGAAACTAGATTCAAATGCAATACTGTGGGGAACCAGAAATAAATGAACTATCTTTGAACATAAAGAACAGAGATGAGTAAACCAGTACCTGGAGTGTCACATCAAAGGAGAATATTAAAATGAAATATAATTATATGGGAGAGTTATTTTCCTGTTTTAATTTATTTTCTGACGTAACATGTACAAATAAATGTTTACTATATGGTGTTTTCAAAATGATTTAGCAGCAATGTTATCATGGGAATGAAACTAACTAATACATATAGATTAAGAACAATTGGGAAAAAAAAACAATTTGCATTTAATATAGAACTTTTAATGTAGGAAATATTCCAAGGTGCTTCACAGAGACATTGGGGAAAAACAGGCAGTAATCCTGTTTATGAGCTTGACCATGGTGGGCTAGGAGCAGAGCCTTTGAGGTGAAGAGGGAGATGGACTGGAGATGGGAAAGAAAGAGAAAAATTCAGAGAATGGGACACGGCCGTTAATTATATGAGTGGTAGAAATGAAGATAACAAGAATAGGAAAGCTGGAGAGGAAAATCTCAAAGCAAAAGAGAATTTGTGATGAATTGTAGGACTGGAAAGGCCAAACAAGAACAATGAGACACAAACTATGGTAGTTTTAAATACAGCATTACAACATTAACTTGTTCATAATGGATGGGAGTGAATTAAGCAGAAAATGTATTCTTGATAAGCAAACAGGAAGGGAACCCTAGTTGGCAGATATAAACAGAATGCCAGTGGTTCTGTTCACTCTGACAGCTGGTTCTGAAGAAGTTGGATCAGTGTCAAGGACTCTCTGCATATAAATAACAGGTGAGGGGTTGCTGGCCTCTGTGGAGTTACTTCACTGTATCTGCTGATCCCTGGCTACCATCTTCATCTGCTGTGCAGGTCAGGTTACTGTTTGTTCTGTTTCTCATTTTCCTTTAAGTTTTGCTTCATACAGAGTACATAAGCAACATTGGCAACCATAACAAGATGAAGGTGGTTCATTGAAGTGCAAGCCAAATGTGGTGGCTTTCAACTGCCTTGGAAATGTAATTAACCTTCCTATACAACTTCCTCTGTATTATTCTGCTCAGATAATTATCACATTAAATTCTTGCAGCATCTTTTGACAGCCAGTTTCTCAGGCCATTCTTGTAAGGTTTTACACAGCTTGACATCTTGGTATTCTGACTTGCATACCTTCAGAAAGCATCTCCTTGTTTTGACCCAGTGTCTTAATCATGTGGCTCAATGCTGGCGTTAAAATGGCAGTTTGTGTGGATCTGCAAGAATAGAACAGTAAGGTGATTGCTATGGTCCCAGCTGATATTACTGCTGGATAAATAAGATTCCAAAATTCAATCTGGCTTGAAAGATCTTATATCTTACTTAATGTGGTAGTCATTAGGCTTCAAGTTTTCTTTAAAAGTAAGACAGGTGTTTATGACACGAAAAAAAAGAAAACTAAAATAAAATAAGCCAAGCTATCTAAATGTATGATTTAGAGATGCCGGTGTTGGACTTGGATGTACAAAGTTAAAAGTCAAACTACACCAGGTTATAGTCCAACAGGTTCAATTGGAAGCACTAGCTTTCGGAATGCTGCTCCTTCAACCACTTGACGAAGGAGCAGTGTTCCGAAAGCTCGTGCTTCCAATTAAACCTGTTGGACTATAACCTGTTGTTGTGTGATTTTTAACTATCTAAATGATTAGATTTTAGATTAGATTTCCTATAGTGTGGAAACAGGCCCTTCGGCCAAACAATCATTTGAAAGATCTTAAAATATGTTGCAAAACGAAGTCCTATCTTGTCTCTAACACTATCACTTTACAGCATCAGATCCAGAGAGTTTACCCCTCCCCATCTCAAATCTTTGATTTGACTCAAGTGATGCTTCCCAGACCTTTCCAGAGCTCTGTGAAATCTTCTATCATGAATACTCAAAACTGAGAACGTTGGCATTCTCTCTTTTAATAATTTGCAGACTTCTAATCAAACACTCCTAGTCTGCAAATTGCATAAACTAACTTTCTACTAAGACAACTTATTCTCTATATTCCTTTAAAGGAGAGAAATTATATTGTGTTTCTGATTCCAGTCAAGTCTCATCAAAAACTGCTCAAAACCTTTCAATCTCTGGGTTTCCTAAGCTAAAATCCTAAAGCAAGAAAAATTTAAAAGGCTCTCAATGTTTATTCTCCCCAGTTTTAATTCCAGTTCAGAAGTCCCTGCCATCTTACACATATTGTATTAGGACAATGTTTCAGAATGGTGGTTGACCCAAATACATTTTACAAAATAACCAAAATAACCAACAACCATATGCAGCTATTTTGAAGTAAAAACTCTAAAGAATGATATCAACACAATCAAATGCCTTTCATCACACCTCCCTCCAAAACTAATGAAAATACATTTTTAAGAGACATTTTAATTTTCTGTCAATTCCTTTTAGCCCTATTTCAATTTTATGTTACAAATAATAATACATTAACATTAAAATATACAATGAGTTTCATGGCAGCCACTTTTTACATAAATTCCCTCAGTTCACAATATTCAGATTCCTTCATATGTGCCCTCGATGAAATATCTATTTTAAAGCTGTCTTTTCCAGGCACAACAATGATTTTTAATTTGCATAACTTCAGGAATAAATTCCACCGAAAGCAATCATAAGTTATTATAAAATTTCTCCTAAAAATCAAAGGCTTTATGTTAATACAAACAATAGTTTTGACCACCTTGCTAGTAATTTAAGTTTTAAACTGAGATTTAGCTAACACAAAATTCTTTTTTTTTCTTTACCATTAAATGTTTCTGCTGATGCGCATATAGTTGCTTGAAAAATAAATAACAGGCTGTTCAACCCTATTTTGTCTCTTGTAATAAAACAGTACTCACAACAATATCACTATCGTCAACAGCCATTTTGAATGGCTTATCATAATTCCATGCTGCTAAGACTGGTAATGTTGCCAACAGAGTTTTAGGTTCTCAAAAGCATTTTGACATTCTTGAGCCCACTGAAATTTCTGCTTCACTTCGACACGTTTATCAAAGCAAACCTCAATGCCAACATTTGGAACAAACGTCTGATAAAATCCATTCATGATAATGCATCACAACATTTCACATTTTATCCTAGGCATGGGAAAATTCACAATAACAAAGTTTCGCTTCTTTCGGTCTTACTTGACCTTGTCCCACATTATGGCGCAAGGATTCACTTATGCTTCAACAAATTCACATCGAACTAGATTTATAACCAAATTGGATCTTTATAGCTGCTCAATTAGTTCTATTGATTGGTGTCAATGATCTTCACAGGTTTGGCTAAACACAACAAAGTAAATGATGCAAACAAAACAGCTACGTAGCCCCTCAACAACGTAATCAGTGGAATATTGCAGTTTCATTCTTCATTCCAAATGGCATGATGTTGGATGCACTATGTCCATCCAGTGTTACAAGATTTGATATTCCTCTGGCTTTATCAATTAGTTGAACTTTTCAAAATTCTTCTAGCATGCATAATTGAATTATTTCAATGTTGTCTACCAATCTTGGAATAGAACATGAGTGTGCTTTTGTTAACTGGTATATTTCTGATAATCAATACAGAACCTTTGTAACACATTTGATTTTGGTGCCATCACAGTAAGTAAACTTCACTATCACTATATTAGCTCAATACTGTTATTGGCCATATAGACCTCAATCTCTTCTCTCACATGAGTTAATGTCTTTAGATTGAGTCTGTACGAACGTTGTTTTATTGCAACCTTTTCCCTACAATAACATTATGAACAGCTGAAGATGTTATGCCTGGCCTGTTTACTAATGGAAGAAAGAACAATTGACAAGAAGCATTACAATTATAACAATTCTGACATGTAAAATGCCAAAATTTTGAAAGGAGGAAAGGGCGTTGATATTACAATAATTCACATCAAGAACTTGTTCCTGGGTCATTGTGTGTTACTGTTCAGTTGTATGTATTTTCTGTCCCATCCTTCTTTGCAATGCGACTCACTGTTCTGAGCAAGAGACGGGTGTATTCAACTATACAGCAAGTTGTATCAGCTCCTACACCACCTCAAACATTCCTTGAACTTGTAGTGTGTAGGACATTGACCCACTGCCACTCTCCCCACTCAATTCCCCTTTTTATTTTTTGAGTTACAGGTTCTTTAGAACTCAAATTTGGTGCCTCTTAACTTTCGCTTTAGAATTAAATTTATCTTAGACTTTGTTCAACATTTGTTTTCCCCAAGAGTAACAAGCTTTGCCATTTGCTCTGAGTAAAGTTTGGGCATCTGTGCAAATAATTTAATCTGTTCTGTTAATTCTTATCTATGTTCCCATTTTTACCAAGTAGGCACTTTTTTCATGAAATGATAACCTGTTTACTGGTAAAGTGCAGACATCAATGATTTAATCATGGAATTTGTCTTTCATAATATGATATAATAAATTCATTTAGTTAAGTAGATTAATCTAATGATTAGCCATACAGATTTACTACACAGCACAATTTGTACAATTTAGAAACAAATGGTTGTTGAGGTCCTTGCCAGCAATTGTATTCTCTGAAAAAATATACAAGCAGTGCAGTTAAAATTCTAGCTTAGTGTAGGACTGGAGTTACATATAGATCTAACTGGGTAAGGAGCAAGATTTCTTTTCCCTAAGGGGCATTACTGAAGTAGTTTTCATGATAGGCCTTCATATTGCAACTTCAACTGATATGATATTTATTTATTGATCATTTTGAAACAGGATTTAAACTTTCAGACTGCTGTGGGAGAACTGAATTCACACAGCCTGATTTGCCTTCCCTGGCCTGGGGCAGAAGTGAAAGAAATCTCCAGCTCTGTGAACCCATCCTTTGAAAATGGCCACTGCAATTTCCAACTTTTAGTCTGGGGGTGCTGTGGGACGGTGGTCTGGTTTGGGAGTTGGGTCAGATTATCCAGGAAAAGTCATCGAGTCATAGTTATAGAGGTCTACAGCATGGAAACAGGCCTTCAGTTCAACTTGCTGAGCTGCTCAGTTTTCACAATTAAACCAGACCAATTTTCTTGTGTTTAGTCCATATTCTTCTGTACCGGTCTCGTCCATGTACCTGTCCAAATGTTTCTTAAATGATAAAATTGTACTAACTTCCACCACTACCTCTGAAAGCCTGTTCCAGACAGTCACCACCCTTTGTATGAAAAACATGCCCCTCTGGACCCTTTTGTATCTCTCCTTTCTCACCTTAACCCTGTGCCCTGTATTTTTTAGACTCCCCTGCCATGGGGAAAAGCTCTTGACTATCTACTGTATCTATGTCTCTCATGATTTTGTAGACCTCTATAAAGTAAACCCTCAGTCTTCTATGCTCCAGTAAAAAATGTCCCAGCCTAACCAACGTCTTCTTATTACTAAAACCTTTCAGTCCTGGAGGCATTCTAGTCAATACTTTTTCCACAAGAGATTGCCTGGTTCTAAAGCATGGTCGGCATAAGGACTCATTGAGGACTCTGGCATTGTTCGAAGTTTAAAAGTGAAGCTTAAAGCAAAAAAAAAAATCTTCCTACTCTCACTGCTTCATGCTGTATCTCTTCCTTTGGCCTACACTCCTATTCTGGCCCTTCATGGCCTGTCATTTCCCTTCTGTCAATTTAGCCATCACCCATGGCCCTTTTGCCCCACATACCTCTGATTATGTCCAATGTAATTTATAATACTATTCCAATTCAGATTCCTGCATCCAGAATCCTTTACCCAGAGTGCCACAGAAAATAAATTACCAAAAGTTTGATAATGTCACTAAGAAAACATACACATTGATACAGAAAAGCACTCTATACTGAAATTGCTTCAAATAATTCTGTACATCAACAAACATCCCAACAAACCTTATGTTGACAAACATTACACTCAACTGCTTAAAACTGTATGTCAACTGATATTTCCATTCAGTAAGCAAGTAGAGCTGTCCATTTATAGCGACCACATTGTTAAAATGATAGTTTCAGAAATCAATCATGCACAAACCCTATAACAGTCTTATATAACCAGATACTCTTAAATACCTTGCACTTTTTTAACACCATAGTTTTTGGAAAATTGCTTCAAAGATATTTGATGCATTGATTTTAATTTTTCAGATTTGGGAAAGAATCCATTAGAATGGAAAACAGCAAGGGGAACTCCTTTATCCAAAGGGAAACAATAAGCAGGAGCATATGTGTCAGTTAACGTAACATCTCCTATTAGGGCTGCACTGAACAGTTCCTGACACTTACCTGGATGTGGAAGACTGTGGGAAATCACACCCACTGCAAGTGGCATCCTGGAGCTCCTGCTGGACATGGTGGTATGCAAATGGGATTTCCTCATTACTCCAGACCAGCATTGGAAGCCACAATGCCAGGCTATGCCAGCCTGGTCCAAGGTTGTGTCTAGTTTGAGGCTGTATCAATCATCTGCAAGAATGATGGGTAGTATAAGAAGAAAGTCAATGTACCTTTTCACTCCTCCAGCACAAGTGATATCATTTCTTTCTGCTATCTCTCACTCACTCTGCCTCTGTTACTGCAACTTCCTTCTATTTAAGGGTCATGCTCTACTACTTTTGCAAATGCAACAAGATCCTTCTCAATCACCGTCATCCACTGCAAAATGCAACATTTCTAACACTGCAGTGCCCTGTGCTGGCTGATGACTCACTTGGGAGACAGCCCCATCTGCACCATTAGTAATATTTGTACAACTCACTTTCATTTCTGTGATATCCTTTCTTCTCTCTCATTACTGAAAGAAAACAGCCACATTGGATCAGAAAGAGACAAAACTGGCAGCCTGCTGTCCATCATCGCTTTTCATTCATGAGCAGAAGGCAGTGACTCTGATTGTCTAGAGCTGAGCCTGGACTGATATTGGAGGCTGTCCTTGAATTACTATGCTGAGATCCACTGATTAAAGCCTATCCCCCTTAACTAGAGTGAAGTTGGCTTGCAAACATGGCAACCTTCTTAGCTTTGTGTCCATGCTAACTTGTATGTTTATACCACGGTAATTTGAGTCAAATATTTCTGTCTACTGGGGCAATGTGCAAAAAGGAAAGACAATGAAATGCAAGGATGCTCTGATAAACCAATTGGCTCAAAGTGATTGGGCACTATGACAGCAAGCAAAGATCCAGGAGATGCACCTTGTGCATTGAATGAATAGGGTGCATGTCCCTGAGCGCAAAGTGCCCTTACTGCAGCGTTATAATGAAAGTTACTGGCACAGCCTGAAGTGCAGAAGCATGTGTAAGTGGGTCAGAGTGTGCCATGCAGCTTCATAGACGCTGGCATGTGTTGGATACCAATGTCCGTGAACATGAACTATGTGGTGTCAGTGCCTAGGGATCACGTCTGAGATGTTGGTGCTCCAACACCAAGTCTTCTGGAGCAAGTGATGAGTTGAGCCCACCATAAATCCAACCTAGTTTCTATACTGAGTTTTCTTAATGGCTGGTTGGTGTGATGAGTTTGGAAAGGTTCCAACATGCGTTGGCTGTTAACAAGTCATATAACAAGCTATAATGAGCATCAATTGGGAATTTGAATTCTGAGTGAGACCCTCACCATGCTGTTTGAGAAAGATGTACCGAGATGCAGCAAGATCTACTCAAAATCGAGATGGGTTTCAGCGAACAGCTCGTCCAATTTCACCACTTACTTTGTCATAGTCCACATCATTCAGATCCTGATAAGATTCTGCCCACAGTGAAGAATCGGCTGTGACAGAAAATAATGAAAATTGACTCAAACTTACTCATAAATTGGATGCTTGTCATCTTTTCAGCTCAACCAATCTGGAGAATATCTCTCAAATTTTGTTAGAGAAAGTAACATTTTCCAGCTGTACCAGCTGCACTCCACTGCTTTCCATTTCAGCTGTTCTATTTTTTTTGTACGCAACAGCTCTATTTCCTTCCCAGATTGTTTTCCCTTGCCATTCTTTCAAGGCTACAGATCTCATGTTGTCAAGAGAGTAAGTAAACAACTTGTTCCCAAGTCTGTCAATCTATCTATTCTCAAGTCAGCTGTCAGGAAATATTTGGGAGCATCTCATACTTCTTTTGAAGTTTTGTCCCTCACTATATTCACACAGTAAAATTGTTGAGATAAGAAATGCAGCAGCACTAGGGTTCAAACCATTGTGTATTCTAACAATGCTTTCTTTTCTTATTTTTAACCAACAGCAACATCAGTACATGAAGTTTCTTCCTCATTCACGATCTTTTAGAAATGATTTACGTTCAGTTAAACCTTTTCTCATCTGAACAATCAAACATTGTGATTCTTTTTCTCAGGAATAATAGATTATTAAGGCAATGTTCTTCCTTTCGACATTCTCTGTGCATTTTGAAACAACTAAGTATAGCAAAGGCTTTCTATTTAAAAAAAAACATTTAAATGAATTAGCAGTCAACACAGCAGCTTTTGATGGCTCTCTCTATACAATGATTTATAGTTAATAGTGCTATCATATAAAAGATCTGGCTAGTGCTGATTGAAACATCTTACAAGAGCAGTTTAAAACATCTCCATTTTGAAAATCTTTTTTATGAATACATATTTATAGTTTGCGATTAGGTACTGATCTTCCACCAGTGACAGTGAAAAATAATAGTCATGCTGGATCGAAAAGGTTTGAGATCTGTCCATCACACTGTATGCCATTGTCTTATACAGATACATTTTTGAATTTCTTTTAAAGTTAATAAAGGAAGAGCAAGCAATCATTTCCAGAATAAAGTGAACTTACTGAAAGAACAGTAAATAAATTTGAATTGAACAATAGCCTCATCTTTTTGAGAAAAACAACAGCTTTGTATTGATGTCAGAAAGTTACAATAATAATAGGGCACAGTGGCGCAATGGTTAGCACTGCTGCATCATAGTACCAGGGACCCAGGTTCAGTTCCAGTCTTGGGTGACTGCCTGTGTGGAGTTTGTACATTCTCCCTGTGTCAGTGTGGGTTTCTTCCAGGTGCTCCAGTTTCCTCCCACAATCCAAAGTTGTTCAAGTCAGGTGAATTGGCCATGCTAAATTGCCCAGAGAATTCAGAGATGTGTAGGTTAGGTGCATTAGTCAGGGATAAATAATGGGTTTGGGTGGGAGAACATAGAACATAGAACAATACAGCACAGAACAGGCCCTTCGGCCCACGATGTTGTGCCGAACATTTGTCCTAGCTTAAGCACATATCCATGTACCTATCCAATTGCCGCTTAAAGGTTACCAATGATTCTGACTCTGCCACTCCCACAGGCAGTGCATTCCATGCCCCCACCACTCTCTGGGTAAAGAACC
>NC_057723.1:23564114-23567372 GCF_004010195.1 Chiloscyllium plagiosum | reverse complement strand
CAACCTCCTTCGTCAACCAAGGTTCCCTCACACGACCATTTCTTTCCTGTCTGATATTTACATACATATCATGGACGCGTCGTATCTGCTCTTTGAAAAAGTTCCTCATTTCCACCACATCCTTCCCTGACATCATATGCTCCCAACGTATGCTCCTCTAATCCTGCCTTACAGCATCGTAATTTCCCTTCCCCCAATTATAAAATCTACCTTGTTGTGCGCACCTATCTCTCTCCATAACCAAGGTGAAAGTCACAGAATTGTGGTCACCATCACCAAAATGTTCACCCACTAACAAGCCCATCACTTGTCCCGGTTCATTACCGAGTACCAAATCCACTATGGCCTCCCCTCTGGGCGGACAATCTACATACTGAGTTAGAAAAGCTTTCTGGTCACACTGCACAAACATCACCCTGTTCAATCTACTTGATCTAAAGAGCTTCCAATCAGTATTTGGGAAGTTGAAATCACCCATGACTACTACCCTGTGGCTTCTGCACCTTTCCAAAATCTGTTTCCCAATCTGTTTCTCCACATCTCTTCTGCTAATGGGGGGTCTATAGTAAACACCCAACAAGGTGACTGCTCCTTTCCTATTTCTGACTTCAGCCCATACCACCTCAAAGGCAGATCCGCCTCGAACTGCCTTTCTGCAGCCATTATACCATTTCTAATTAGCAACGCCACACCCCCTCCTTTTTTACCACCCTCCCTAATCTTACTGAAACATCTGTAACTAGGAACCTCCAACAACCATTCCTGTCCCTCTTCTATCCACGTTTCCGTGATGGCCACAACATTGTAGTCCCAAGTACCAATCCACGCCTTAAGTTCACCCACCTTATTTCTGAAACTCCTTGCGCTGAAGTATACACACTTGAACCCATCTGTGTCCACAAGTATTCCCTGTCAGTGCTACCTTCTCCACAGCCTCCCTACATTCTTGAACATCCTGAAAAAAGCTAACCTCCTTGCTGGACTACAAGTCCGGATCCCATCCCCCTGCCAAGTTAGTTTAAACCCCTCCGAAGAGTGCTAGCAATTCTACCTCCCAGGATATTGGTGCCCTTCTGGTTCGGGTGCAACCCATCCTGCTTGTACAGGTCCCACCTTCCTCAGAATGCAGTCCAAATACCTGAAGCCCCCCCTCCTACACCATCCTTGCAGCCACGTGTTCAACTGCACTCAAATAACAATTATTTACCTTCCCGACCGGCTTTGCGCTCCGACTTCACTTCCGCCCAGCTCCCGCCGCTCTCTGCTGCAAAAAAACTCTTCAGAGGGTTGGTATGTACTTGTTGGGCTGAAGGACCTGTTTCCACACTGTAGGGATTCTAAGATACAGTGGCCTTAAAGACAGACCAGATTTCTCACAGCCACCCTGAAGAAGCAGAATAATAGATTGTAGGCATTGTAGTATATTGTATTCTAGCCTGCACAGCCACCCAGCCATTCAGCTATCTGAAAGTTCCCAACAGACTGAGCACAAGTCAGCCCCTTAGATTCCAGTGGCTGTGAAGCTGAGCAAAATAATTTAACGTTACCCCACATTTAAATGAATACGCTGCAATAAACAAAAAGAAAAGGAGGCAATATAGTCACATATTTTGAAACTGTTAAACCTCCAGTCCATAAGCTCCCTGTTAGCTTTGTCCCTTAAGTGCACCTATGTCCATATGAACAGTGGAAACAGTGAGCTAGATTTTGTGCTCCCCACCATTAGGATGGTGAAGGGGCAGGTAAAATATAAAATCTTGCCAGCTGTATACCTACCATCTTTGTCTCCAGCACAATTTTACCAATGCCAGGAGTGTATTGTGTAGCCTGCCTGCCAGTTAGCCAATGGAGTAGCTAAATGGGTAATTAATGTCCACATACAATCACCTGATGAAGGAGCGTTGCTCCAAAAGCTAGTGTGCTTCCAATTAAACCTATTGGACTATAACCTGGTGTTGTGTGATTTTTAACTAACCACGTACATGTAGTTCTTCTATAATGCAATGGTTAACATTCTTATGCAATCCTGCATTATAGAAAAATCACACTTTACAAACAGAGTTTAGTGTTGGCGATGTAATCATGTTACAGCCAACACACATTTTAAAAGCTCGCGCTGTAGAAAGTGTCCCGAATTCATCAATTGCATCACAGCAAATTTGCATTAATGAAATGGGCGCTGCAGCAGATTAACTTGTACTATCCTCGTTCTCCCATTATCAGGATTTAATTGATGGTTGAAAAGGGAAATAAACGATGGTGTAGTTGCTGGACTCGTAAAAAAAGACTCAAATTGAGCTCTTAGCACTCAGTAAGTTTCCTTGCTTCTGTTTTGATTTTATCAGAATACAAGTGCTAGCTCGCACTGCTATCAACATTTTGTTTTATCATGAATGTGGTTAACAGTGATAAGGATAAAGTAGTTTGTATGCTTACATAGTGTAAGAACTTCCTGGTGAGATATTTGATACTTCACTGACCACAAATAAAGTGCCAGATGACTGAAGGATAGCTAATCCTTTGTTCTAGAAGGGTAACAAGGATAGGCCAGATAACTACAAACCATCTAATCTGATGTAGGGAAATTACTGGAACAAATTCTGAGGGGCAAGATTAATCAACACTTGGAGAGGTAGGGATTGATCAGAAATGGTCAGCACAGATTTGTTGGAGGGAAATCCTGTCTTGACTAATTTAACTGAGCTTTTTTGAAAAGGTGACTAAATATATTTTTGAGATGATTCGGAGATGCCGGTGTTGGACTGGGGTGTACAAAGTTAAAAATCACACAACACCAGGTTATAGTCTAACAGGTTTAATTGGAAGCACACTAGCTTTCGGAGCGACGCTCCTTCATCAGGTGATTGTGGAGGGCTCGATCGTAACACAGAATTTATAGCAAAAATTTGCAGTGTGATGTAACTGAAATTATACATTGAAGAATTGATTGTCTGTTAAGACTTTCATCTGTTAGAATATAGTGATAGTTTCACTTCTTTCATGTGTAAATCACAAAACCCTTTTTTTTAAAAGTTGCATTCTCGGGTTAGCTGTATTCTAACAGATGAAAGGCTTAACAGAAAATCAATTCTTCAATGTATAATTTCAGTTACATCACACTGCAAATTTTTGCTATAAATTCTGTGTTACGACCGAGCCCACCACAATCACTCCGAAAGCTAGTGTGCTTCGAATTAAACCTGTTGGACTATAACCTGGTGTTGTGTGATTTTTAACTTTGTACACCCCAGTCCAACA
>NC_057723.1:23555299-23564003 GCF_004010195.1 Chiloscyllium plagiosum | reverse complement strand
ACTTTGGAGGATGGTCACCCGAAGGTCCGAGTTTGAATGTCCCGGACCATTGAAGTGTTCCCCACCTGGGAGGGAACCCTCCTGTCTGTTGATTGTTGTGCGGTGCCCATTCGTCCGTTGTCGTAGCCTTTGCTCGGTTTCCCCAATGTACCATGCCTCCGGGCATCCTTGCCTGCAACGTATAAGATAGACAACGTTGGCTGAGTCACATGAGTACCTGCCATATACAAGGTGGGAGGTGTTCCCGCGTGTAATAGTGGTATCTATGTCCACACTCTGACACGCTTTGCAGCGTCCACCGTGACAGGGTTGTATGGAGTTGTCCTGAGTGCCAGGCAGTTTGCTACGAACAATGATCTGTTTGAGGTTTGGTGGTTGTTTAAAGGCAAGTAGTGGAGGTGTGGGGAAGGTCTTGGTGAGGTGCTCATCCTCATTGATAATGTGTTGTCGGTCACGAAGAACATGGCGTAATTTTTCAGCCCCTGGGAAGTGTTCAACAATGAAGGATACCCTGTCAGTTGCAGCTCGTGTCTGTCTCCTGAGGAGGTCATTACGGTTCCTTGCTGTGGCACGTCGGAACTGGCGGTCGATGAGTTGAGCATCGTACCCCGTTCTTGTGAGGGCATCCTTGAGTACTTCCAGGTCATCCGTTGTACCTCCAGTACCTCCATCAAGGACGGACACCTCAGCACCACACTCTACCGCAAACCCACAGACAACCTCACAATGCTACACTTCTCCAGCTTCCACCCAAAACATATTAAAACAGCCATTCCCTATGGACAAGCCCTACGCATACACCGGATCTGCTCAGATGAGGAGGAACGTGACGGACACCTGGGAGTACTGAAGGATGCCCTCACAAGAACGGGGTACGATGCTCAACTCATCAACCGCCAGTTCTGACGTGCCACAGCAAGGAACCGTAATGACCTCCTTAGGAGACAGACATGTGCTGCAACTGACAGGGTACCCTTCGTTGTTCAATACTTCTCAGGGGCTGAAAAATTACGCCATCCTCCAAGGTGGATTTCGGGACAGGCAGCAGAGGAAATTGGCCGAGCAGAGGCTGATAGCTAAGTTCGGTACCCATAGGGAGGGTCTCAACCAGGACCTTGGGTTCATGTCACATTACAGATGATCACCATTACACTACACACACACACAGAGATATTCCTACACACACACACTCTCACATACACACGGACACAGGTACACACAGACGCGCACACAGACACCACACACACCCTTATAGACACACACACTCCCACACATGCACCCCCTCACAGACTTAAGACACTCCCTCACAGACTTAAGACATTCTGCACTCACTACACACACACACTTTCTCACACTCACAACCCCACCCCAGACAGACACATACACGGACAGACAAAGACCCACATGAACACATATATTTTGTGTGGTGAATTTTTTTGTACTTGCAGAGTTACATTGCACTTTGCTCAAAAACTGCATACATTCATGTAGAACTCTGAGCTCAAAATCTGCATGAATTTATGTAAAACTCTGTTATCTCACGTTTTAGATTAGAATCAATCTAAACATCAGGTCATAGACAGAGAACACAGGGGGACTAACACTTTCAACATATTGTCTAGCTATCGCCATTATTAACAGCTAACCCGAGAATGCAACTTTAAAAAAAAGGGTTTTGTGATTTACACATGAAAGAAGTGAAGCTATCACTGTATTCTAACAGATGAAAGGCTTAACAGACAATTAATTCTTCAATGTATAATTTCAGTTACATCACACTGCAAATTTTTGCTATAAATTCTGTGTTACGATCGAGCCCTCCACAATCACCTGATGAAGGAGCGTCGCTCCGAAAGCTAGTGTGCTTCCAATTAAACCTGTTGGACTATAACCTGGTGTTGTGTGATTTTTAACTTTATATTTTTGAGGGTGATGCCATTGATATGGTTTATATCGACTTCATTCAGGCCTTTAACAAGGTCTCACATGATTGCTGGTCCAAAAGGTAAGAGCTCATAGGATCCTGGGCAAGTTGGCAAACTGGATCCAAAATTGCCTTACAAATAGAAGATAAAGGGCGATGGTGAAGAGTTGTTTTTGTGTTTGGAAGCCTGTGACCAGTGATGTGCCTCAGCAACCAATGCTGGCACTCTTGCTATTTGGTGTATACATTTACGACTTAGATCAGAACATAGAAGGCAAAATTAATACGTTTTTGAAAATTGGTAGTGTTGTTGATAGTGAGGAGGATGGTCTCAGGCTATAGTTTGACACTGATTAGCTGGTAAATTGGACAGAGCAATGGCAAATGGAGTTCAATCCTGATACGTGTTGGTGATGCATTTTGGAAGGTTTAATAATAAGTGAAGGATTTACACAATGAATCCCAGATTCCTCGGGAGTACTGATGAGCAAAGAGACCTTGGATACGAGTCTATAAATCCCTGAAGGTGTCAGCACAGATAGATCGGTGGTGAAGAAGGCATGTGGGATGCTTTACTTCATCAGCCAGGCCTGGAATATAGGAGCAGGGCAGTCTTATTGCAACTTAATAGAACATTGGTTGGTCACAAATGGAATACCATGTGCTGTTCTGGTCACCACACAATCAGAAGGACATAATTGCACTGGAGAGGGTGCGAAGGAGATTCAGCAAGATGTTACTTGGGTGGAAGATCTCAGTTAGGAGGAGAAATTGCACAGGCTGGATTTGTTTCTCCTGGAGACAGGAGGGTTGAGGGGAATCTGATCAGAGTATACAAACACATGAGAAGAATAGATAGAGTAGATTGTGAGAATCTTCCCCCCCCCTATATGTATAAGACAAGAGGACACATGTTCAAGGTGAGCAGTAAGTGATTTAGAGGAAATCTGAGGAAAAAAAAATCCAGATGATGATACAAATATGGAATGCACTGCCTGAGAGAGTGGTCTCGATAGGCACTCTCATAATATTTAAGAAGCATCTGAATGAGCACTTAAAGAGCCGAACATAGTAGGCTTTGGAGTAAATACAGGTAAATGGGCTTGTTGTAGTTTGGTGTTTTTAAGTTGGCATAGATGTAGTGGACCAAAGAGCCTCTTTCTGTTCTAAATGACTCTATGACTCTGACTCCAGAAACAGTAAGTGCTGGAGAATCTCAAAGGTCTAGCAGCATCTGTGGAAAGGGGAAGAGCATTAATGTATGAGTTTATTGTGACTCTTCTATCTACCGACCTCTGCCTGAAAAATATTTAATGACCCTACATTCACTGCTCTTTGGTTGCCTTCCTGAAAGACAGAAGTTAAAGGATGTAACTATCGAATGCAGCTGAAACCAAGATAGAAGACCCTCAAAATTAAACAGGTGCTGTATATAGTGAAGAGTTAACCTGTTATGGGGGTGTGACACACTTTTGACACTTACCATTAGTTAAATGATCAATTGCTGAGATCAGGGAAGCAATAGCCTGATCCACTATATGGAGGCCCGTTTAGGGTAGAATTAAACATCTACTCCAATCCAACTCTTGGATAATGAAACTGCTGGTGTGAGTACATTTGGTAGTTTTGAGCTGCTGACACCCAGAATAAATATACAAACAGGATGTACAAATAGCCTACAGGATAGGTGACTACAAACTTGGTCAAAGCGGTTACAAATTTTAAATGTCTTCATGAGGTCAAGAGTGCTAGAGAGGTGGAAAGAGGTAGGGAGGGGGAGTTAATCTTGTGAATTTGGCAGCTGAAGATATGGATATAATATCAAGGAAGCTGAAGAGGCCAGAATTAGAGGAGTAGAGACACCTCAAAAGGTTATGGAGCTGGAGGAGTTTACCTCCAGAAGCATAAGGCTATGGAGCAATTTACAAACAATAATAATTTTAAATGTAAGCATTGCTTCAGAGAGCAATGGAACCCAGCAAATATAGGGGTCATAAGAATGACTTGAGGTGATTAAGAAGAGAGAAAGCAAAGTTTTACATGACCTTAAATTTATACATGGTAGAATGCGGAAAGCTAGCCAGGTGCACTTTGAAATGGTCAAGTTCAGAGGTGCCGAAAGCATAGACTAGGGTTTCAATAGTCCCTGAGCTACGCCTGTGGTGAAGTCAGGTCATATTACAGAGTTAAATTTGACATTATTTATGATGGAGAGACAGTCAGAAGTCTAATGTACCTAAAGTTTTGATCAGAGAGAGGTTTGGAATTGATAGCTGGAGAAGAATTTGTGGCTGTCTCTCAATATTTAAATGGAGAAAATTTCTGTTCATTTTGTACTCAAATTTAGGCAAACAGACTGACAACTTAGTGCAGTAGAAGGGTTTTTTAAAAATGGTGTTGTAAAGCTGGGTGTCATCATAATACATGAGGAATCCAATATTGTGTTTTGGGATGAAGTCACAAAGGGATAGCATGCAAATGAAAATAGGACAGGGCCACAGATGGATCCTTGGGGGACACCAATAATAACAATGTGGGAAAGGCAAGATAAGGTTTATTTGGTTTAGAGAAAGATAACGAGGAGCTGAACCAGACAAGTACAGACCCCTTGGCTGTCAGACCGTGGAGAGGTGTTGCAGGCATCGGATCAGATGCATCAAAGGCTGCAGACACATCATGAAGGATGGAGATAGAGTCACGTGGGATGTTATTTGTGACTCTGAGAGTGCTCAAGTACTGTGGCAGGGATGAAAACCTGACTAAGAATTCAAACAGAGTTCTGTGAAAGATGATTTTTTGAGGAAGTAACCAAGGTGTCGGTGACAGTAGTGCACTTGATGTGGTTTGTGTGGAGTTCAGCAAAGATTTTAACAAGTTCACACATTGGACATTGATAAAGAACATGGGATCTAGGGTAACTTGACAAGTTGGATCCAAAATTAACTGAGCCGCTGGAGACAGAGGATTGTGTAGCAGGCTGTTTGTTATGACTGGAAACTAGTATCCGGTGGCATACTGCAAGAATTAGAGCAGGGTAACTTATTGTTTGTGTTTATTGTAAACTATGTCGATGAGAACAGGGGTGTGGTAAACGATAAGTCATTTTGTGGATGACAAAAGTTGGTCAAATGGTTGACAATGAGGAAGAAAATTTTAAGATATAGGATTGGTCAGATGGGAAGATCAATGGCAGATTGAATTTAGCCCTGATGAGTGTGATCTAAAGCACTTTGAACGAAGTAACAAGGGAGCACTCAGTGAATGGAAAACACTGAGGAACAGAGATATCTTGGGGTGCTTGGCCACAAATCCATGAAGGTGACAGGGCATACAGAACACTTGCCTTTTTGAGTTGAGGCATAGATTATAAGAGAAAGGAAGTTATGTTGGAGTTCTGAAGAACTTTCATTCAGCCAAAGCTGGAGTACTGTGTGCAGTTCTGGTCACCACACTATCGGAGGGATGTGATTGCACTGGAATAGGTGCAGAGGAGATTCACCAGGACATTGGCTGGAATAGAGAGCTTTACTTGTAAAGACAGACCAGGTAAGCTCAGGTTGTTTTCTTTAGAACAGCAAAGGTTGACAGGTGTACATTTTAGCAGTGTATAAAATTATAAAGGGAATGGACAGGGTGAATAGAAAAAGCTGTTCCCCATAGTTGAAAGATCATTAATAAGGGGGCATACTTTTAAGGTGGGTGGTTTAAAGGGGTATTTAAGGAAAAACAAATTCATCCACTGTGGTTGGGGATCTGAAATACACCACCGGGGAAGGTAGTTAACTCAGGTAATCCAACAACCTGAAAGTACTTGGATGAGAAATCAAAATGGAATAACATTCAAGGCCAGGGACTGGAAAATGGAGCTAGTGTAGGTTGAGCATAATTTTGGCAGTACAGACTTGGTGGACCAAATGGCTTTCTCTGTACAGTATGATTCTATGGACATGAATTTGGAGGCTGGCAGCATGTTCCAATGATTTTGAAGAGGAAAAGGAGATTGGAAGTAGAGTGATAGAATAGAAGGGTGAAGATTCTTTTTAAGTAAAAATGGTGATGGCAAATTTAAAAGTGAGTGGGACAATACGTGGGATAGAAAGCATTAACAATTACAGCCAAAATGGAGGCCTAGAGGCAAGTTGGACAGTAGGTAGTTCAGTCAAGAAAGGGACAAGAAGCAAAGAGGCAAATGTCATATAGTAGATTTATCAAATCTTTCCCATAAACATCTGATGAGTCACAGCAAGAAAATTATTTAGGTGAATGGCATTGGAGCAGCACAAAATCATATCAAAACTGCTAAGCCAATTTTGGAGAAAAAACCAAGTACAAAAGTACTCCCTGATTTCTCTAAGCAACCAAAACTAGTCCAAGAATGCATGCTGATCCTGTATTACTTGATTCCCACCATTTGATTCAAATATGATATTGATAGTACAAAGATTCAAATTTGACCTATTGTGAAATTTCCAAAATTGAAATGGAATTCTGAATAATTCAGAAAACAATGATAAAGTCATGCATTTCAGTTGAGAAAACAACAACTATTTATACTGCAGAGCGCCATGAGATGTCCTGGTGTCACAGGTGTAATGCAAAAAGCGTGACTGAGCCACATTAGGAGATATTAGATCAGCTGACCAAAAGCGTAGTCAAAGAGATTGGTTTTAAGAAGTGTTCTAAAGAAGAAAAATGAAATTGAGGCAGAGAGATGTGGGGAGCAAATTCCTGACTTTGAGGTCTTGGCAGCTGAGGGCACAATAATCAATTATAGGACAATTCTAACCAGGAACATACAAGAGGAAAGACAGTGGTGCAATTAAACAAGGATGACAATTTTAAAAAATCAAAACGTTACTTTATTGAGAAACAGTGAAGATCAACAAGCGTGATGATAGGTGAATGAAATTTGCTACAAGTTATGCAACAGGCAACATACTTTTGGATGTTCACAAAGAGTATATGTGTACAGGGCAATAGTTTACAAGGGACCACAGGCATCTAGCCCTAATGGATAGATATATGTGTGTGTGTGTGTGTGTATATATATATATTTATATACATATCATACACCTATATATACCATTGATTATGTATAGCTTGGGGTAGCCCCTTACACAGTATGAGGTAATGTGAGGACACAGCACTTCATGTGTTGTTGCAACCAATACAGGAATTGAACTTGCATTGTTAAATTCATTCTATATTACACTCTAGGCATCTACCCAACTGAACTAACCAACACCAATTTGTGGAGGGTAATTTTCTAGTAAATGCCATCCAACTGCTTTCCAGAATTTGAGATGCTGTGAAAATGTTTCATGGCCTAATTAAAATATCTGCTCCCCTTACACCCACCCCGAGTCCTGAAGAAGGATTACACCTGAAACGTTGACTTCTCCACCTCCTGACGCTTGCTGTGCTCTTCCAGCCTCTTGCTTGTCTACCTTGGATTGCAGCATCTGCAGTTTTTTTTGGTCTCTAATTTAAATATATGGCAGATATTTAGGTTAGTTAATGAAAGTAGCATTGCAATTGAATGTGTAACCCCGAAGTTCTGAAGGAATTTTGCAAACACTATATACCAGAATATCAGTAATGGTTCATTATTGTCTGGTTGGAAATTGGAACTGCAGCAACAGATAAATTAAGGTATGCAATGCATTATCAAATAACAACGGTTACTGACTCCTTACTACTTCATTGTGACTAAAGCAGGAGAAGCCTGTCATTTATAGACTTTTGTTACTGATAACAGGTTTGTACTTCAAGATAATTCCTTTATATTTCATTCAGCCCACTATCAGATGGATGCAGAAATCCATCACCAAGCATAAGAGAATGAGTATTTTGGCCTTTAGTACAAAACAGATAATAAACCAGTATTCTTCATTTGTTTGCAAACTCACCTGATTTTCCTGTCTAATAATTTCAATGGAAGAAAAAAATAGGCAAGATGTAAAGTAAGCAGTTGATTCTCTATTGTCTATTTAAATTATCACCCAAGCCCCTGAGAAATGACAAGGGAGATAAGGTTGAATTTCCTAGGCTTTGAGTTATTAATAGTACATCAGTTGAGAAAGTATGATAAGAACAGAAAAAAAATAGATTCTTCATGTTGAGAGGAAGAAGAGTCTGATTTTCCACCCAAGATTTGAGTGGAGAGATGAGAATCTCATTGGTGTCTGGTGAGACAGCTACTTTCAAGCATTAGCATCTCATAATTGCATATTCTCACATCATTTATACTGCATTTTCCTATTTATCCATTCATCAGAGCAAAGGTAGACACCAATAATTCCTGACATGAAAGTCAGTGAGGCATTTGCAGGCTGCAGCCTAGCTCTTGTTCTTCCAGGCCACATTCTTTTTAGATTAGATTAGATTACATTACAGTGTGGAAACAGGCACTTCGGCCCAACAAGTCCACACCGACCCGCCGAAGCGCAACCCACCCATAATTCTTGAGAAAGACTGTCCGACATCTCAGATCACACCCCTGGCAGTCACCGCCTATAACCCCCCTCCAGATCAGACCCAGATTGACCTCATCACTTGATCATGGCATATCTCTGACTTAAATGGAATACAGTTCTCCACTTTAATGCTGCACTTTGGGATGCACCAATCCCTTGCCTTTTAATTCTGCTGCCATGCTGCTTTGTGAGAAGGGACAGGTATCTATTTCGAGCATTGGAACTGACAACAAACTCAGGACTAGATTAGATTACAGTGTGGAAACAGGCCCTTCGGCCCAACAAGTCCACACCGACCCGCCGA
>NC_057723.1:23554406-23555210 GCF_004010195.1 Chiloscyllium plagiosum | reverse complement strand
GGAGAACGTGCAAACTCCACACAGTCAGTCGCCTGAGTCGGGAATTGAACCCGGGTCTCTGGCGCTGCGAGGCAGCAGTGCTAACCACTGTGCCACCGTGCCGCCCGCTTCACTTGCTTTCTTAGTACTCATTCACTTTATACCTACTTAGATGTCCACAGCATCTTTGTCTTGCCTTGCCTTTTCTCGCCTTGCCGTTTTGCTCTGTTTCATCTCATTCTGAACTCTCAATATATCTGTTTTGCCTTGCCTTTTACAGCAGCCACTGTACCAGGCAGTTTGTCATTAATGCCAGCCATGATCACTCAAGGGACTTGACATGTTTCTCACAACAACAGATTACATCAGTGTCACACCTGCACCACGTGCCAGCAGCTTATGTTGGAAACTGAAAGTGTTTCAACCAAATGGCAGTGATTCCAAGTCTACGGAGACTAGTCCTCAGTCAAGTCAAAAGTGACTGTCGTCAGTCAGGGGTCCCATCACAGTCAATCCAAGCTATGTCAGCTCTCAGTACAGTGGCTTGAACATGGGCAGTAGTTGTTTAGAATAGCCAAGGTCAGGGTACCGCACCATTACAAGCCAAGACATGGATCATGGTCAGTCCTGAAAATTGAATGCATCAAGCCAGGGGAGTTGGGGAGGTGCGCTGAGATCAGTCAGGGGTCTCCACGATTGCCAGGAAGACCATCGCCGACAGATTCGCGCCCCCCACGGCTATCGGGAATAACACTGTCTCGGTCGTCGCCACAGCCACTTCCGCCCCCTGGGTTGCCGCCGCCGCAGCCACTTCCGCCCCCCTGT
>NC_057723.1:23544706-23551637 GCF_004010195.1 Chiloscyllium plagiosum | reverse complement strand
CTCCGGCCTATCACCCTCACCTTGACCTCCTTCCACCTATCGCATTTCCAACGCCCCTCCCCCAAGTCCCTCCTCCCTACCTTTTATCTTAGCCTGCTGGACACACTTTCCTCATTCCTGAAGAAGGGCTTGTGCCCGAAATGTCGATTCTCCTGTTCCTTGGACGCTGCCTGACCTGCTGCGCTTTTCCAGCAACACATTTTCAGTCAGGGGTCTGTGCTACTTTGAGTTGTTCCCAGCGAGTCAGGAGTGTAACTCCCAGTCAGTGCTGAAAAAAGACAAGATGTTATGCTGCCGTGGGCATAGGGAAAGAGTAGCACATTCTTATGCAGAGTTCTAACATATTACAGTGCTCACAGCATGAAGCCAGATTTGCAAGATTCTTGTAGCTTCAGTCACAATGATATTCGATCAGACTACTTATGATGAAAAGTAGCAAATCATTTACAAGTGTGATATTCCATTTCCATTGAAGTGTCACCCATACCAGCTATATACCCTCAGAGTCTTCTTTTCTTTCATTTTCCACTCACTATCTGTGCTGTGAAGAGCAGCTCCTGGCTTGAAGTACTTGACTTGGTACAGTGAGCTTTAAATATTGCACAAGTGGTGGAAATATCTGAAGTTCCTGGCTGTGATATTTCGATCTCTCACAGGCACAAGACAATGTGAAAGCAATGCCATGGAAGCATGGTGTATGCACATTATGAGGTGAGCTGAGGATAATTGCAGGAGCTAACTTGTGAACTTATAGTTGCTCAGTCACTGCTCACTCATAAAACTCCCTGACCTTCACACTTGGTGTATTCTTGTAAAGTTCAGTCAATAATTTTTGATTGTCGAATAGAGAATCCAAGTCCCAATAATTTTAGAGTTTCAGCACAGGATGTAACAGGCAAGTATCATAGAAATGCAAGTTGCATACAGGTTATTATTGGATTCCAACCAGATTAAAATGTTATTTTCATAGTTTTCTTGTGGCGTTCATATATGCTGGCCTAATTGTCAATTTGGCTTGCTTTTAGCTAGAAATCTTTTAATTAAACAATAACTATTGTTAATACAATAACTGTCGACAGTCAGGGGTCCCATCACAGTCAATCCAAGCTATGTCAGGTCTCAGTACAGTGGCTTGAAAATGATCAGTGGTGGTTTGTCACACCTGCACTATGTGCCAGCAGCTTATGTTGGAAATTGAAAGTGCTTCAACCAAATGGCAGTGACTCCAAGTCTAAGGAGACTAGTCCTCAGTCAAGTCAAAAGGGACTGTCGTCAGTCAGGGGTCCCATCACAGTCAATCCAGACTAGTCTTCAAAGAGAGGGGTTAAAATCAGGACCTGACCAGGAGAAACGAGATCAATCAGGATAACTCTGATTATTTTAACTGTTCCCCCACTATCCTATGGCAGAGTCGACTCAATAGTCCAAATGGCCAAATTCTGCTTCTGTATCTTATGGTCATATGGTCCAAGTATCTATCAGGTGGAGCAGTTAAAATCAAACAAATTGATCTGCTAACATCTTCAACCAGTCTTCCTGACATGATGTATATTTATATTGTGGAAAATAATATTGAACAGAATGAAAGGACATTGAAGAAAAAAATTACAAAATAATTTTGAAGACTTTTTAAACTATTTGATTCTTTAAAAAGTGTGCTGATAGTGCAACAGAACAAAATTATACATAATTAGTTTGTATTGGCTCAGATATGTCTAATGCACATATACTGTATACATAAGGAGTGGCATGGTGGCTCAGTGGTTAGCACTGCTGCCTCACAGCGTCAGGGACCCAGGTTTGATTCAAACCTTGGGGGACTGTCTGTGTAGAGTTTGCACATTCTCCCAGTGTCTGCGTGGGGCTCCTTCAGGTGGTCTGGTTCCCTCCCACTCCAAAGGTGTGCAATTTAGATGAATTGGCCATGCTAAATTGCCCATAGAGTTCAGGGTTATTTAGGTTGGTCAGGGCTAAATATATGATAGAGTAGGGGAATGGATCTGGGTGGGTTACTGTTCGAAGGGTTGAAGTGGACTTGTTGGGCCGAAGGGTCTATTTCCACACTGTAGGGATTCTATGATAATTCACTCATGCATTGTTAATCTAAAGCTTCACATGAGCTTTATAAACATTATTGAACTTAAGCAACATTAAGAAATTTAGTTGGCTTTAAGGGGAAATATTTTTCTAAAGCATGTTTGGCCCTCCATTGTGTTGTAAATATTTATACAGATGAGTGTTTTGGGAAGCTCACAAATCAGAAAATGCTCCTGCTGTTTGCGTTGTTTCTACAGTGTTCATTTTCTAATCCAAATTAATTCTTCATGCATATTCTCACACAGAACCCATATGTTTTTCCCTATCATAAAAGCCTAGGATCACAAAATTAATCTCCATATCATAATAAATGACAGAGCAGACTCGAGGGGCTGGATTGACTACACCTGCTCTTAATTCTTTTGTTCATAGCACCTGCATTGTCAGCACAAGAGGTAGACTCACAGTCTCAAAATAGAAGCTGGGTCACGTGCAAAAACTTCTGGTGTAGGCCAACTGACTGACACTTAAGGTAGTTTGTTGGCCTGAAGCAATTTGTACTGAAGGTTAGTGAGCTCCTCAAGGAATGGTCTACCTTATGGTGAGGGCCTTGGATCTAATCTGAAGGGTTCTTCTCAGAATTTACTCTCAGCCATGCTACTCTATTTACTATCCCATTTAGTAGTAGAATGAGAGAGTGGAATCAATACAGAGAAAGACAATTCACTCAAAAAAGGAGGCAGAGGGGGAGAAGGATTCTCAGCAGGAGGCCATATCCACCAATATAAAAGTCTAGAATTTCATGATTCATTTGCTTTAAGACCATAAATTTTAGTTTGGGATTAAAATTTTTACACGTAAAATAATTTGGAAGTCTGGTAAACTGATCAAAGGCTGAAAAATGTGTTGCTGGAAAAGCGCAGCAGGTCAGGCTGCATCCAACGAGCAGGAGAATCGACGTTTCGGGCATAATCCCTTCTTGTTTGATCAAAGGCAGAATTGTTCATGGAGTGGGGACAGAGCCAGGATAAATTGTGTACTATTTGCTTGTACTCCTGATGACCAAGGAGCCCAGAGTCAGGGGTCACAGTCTAAGAATATGGAGTAAACCATTTAGAATTGAGATGAGGAGATTCTTCACCCAGAGAGTGGTGAGCCTGTGGAATTCTCTGCCATGGAAAGAAATTAAGGCCAAAACATTGAATGTTTGCAACAATGATTAAATATGATTCTTCGGGTTAAAGGGGTCAAAGGTTTTGGGGAGAAAGTGGAACATGGTACTGAAATGGAAGATTAGCCATAATCATATTGAATGGTAAAGCAAGCTGGAAGCTTCTAATTTCTAATTTCTATGTTTCTATGTTTGTCAAGATCTTAAAATATCCCTAAAATCCAAACAACCATGGGGCATAGCCCTTACAGTGAGGAATACAACAAACAACTGATGAGGAGCTCTTTCACCTGGACTCCTGCAGTCAGCTCACCCACCTTTGATAGCAGAGAACCTAACTCTAGTTCCATAGTCATCAGTTGTTCCACTCCCTGCCTTTCTTCTATTGTTGGGCACAGCTTTTGCCTCAAAGCAGAGTGAAGGAAACCACTTTGATGAATACTCCACTTTGTATGAAATATTGGAAGATTTGATTAACAAACATCAACTGAACACCCTTGTGCCTTCCCTTAGTGATGACCTTCTCACTTTGCCTGGTTCTCTAAGGTAAAATCATCATAATCTAACCAGGCCATAAGACTGTGCTCTCATTAGAGAGAGACAGCCTGAGGGTCCCACGCCTCAGGTGAGGGGAGAGTTTGTACAAAGAGAATTCTCCATGCTAAACCCAGCTGGTGAGACAATTGAACCTACACTGTTGACATCACTCTGCATTGCAAACCAGCCATTCAACCAACTGGGCTAGCTGACAGAATAATATTAAAGATTAATATTTCATCTTTTCAGCTTTGCTATTTGCAGTCTTAGACATGACTACTTCAATGGTGGTGAACCTATAATAGAGTTCTGATGTGTGATTTGCTTGTTCTAGGTTTGGTGAGGTGTTGTTATCTCTAGTTAGGGTGTCAGCTTGTTTTGCAAGAAAGGCATAAGCTTGTCAATAAAAATTGGACAATATACTTGGTTGAAATTACTGTGTCTGAATTGTTAGCAGTGAGTGTGAACTCCAAGATGTGGGTAATATATGCAGAGTGCTAAACGTGTATGTGGGTGTTAGTCATTGGATATTGTTGGTGGGTGAATGAGGTATGGGGGGAATTAATGAATTGAGTGGTGCATGGTGCGAATGTTTCAAATGTAAAGCTTGCTTTTGAAGATGTATTTAGTGACCTTGACCACCAATGTGAGGTCATTGAATGTCTTGGAGCACTGAATTCAGCTCCTGGGGGCTATTCTAGGATTTTAGCCATAATCCTGTTCTGTTCTTTTGTTAAAACAAAATCTTTCAGTACTTAGACAGCACTGATTAGGTTAACATTTGTTCCCATCTCTAACCGCCCATGAGATCCATCTTTTTGGATGCTGCATACGTACTCCCACAGTGCTGTTAGGAAGGGAGTTCAAACATTTTGACCCAGAGACATCAAAAGGTGATTGCCATATAGTTCCAAGTCAAGATAGTGTGTGGTTTGGAGAGGAGGCTGCAGGTGTTGGTGTTCCTTTGTTTCTGCATCTATCCTACCAGAAATCACTGGTTTGGCAGGTAGTGGTGAAGGGTCCTTGGTGAGTTGCTGTAATGTATCCTGTATGTCACAAATTGGTGCCATTGTACGTTGGTAGTGAAGGGTGTGAATGTAGAAGGTGGTGGATATGGTGCCAAACAAGCAGGATTCTTTGTTCTGAATAGTGCTGTTCTTCTTGGGAGTCACTGGAATGCCTCTCATCCAGTCAAATGGAAAGCATTCCATCACACTCCTGACTTGTGACTTTTAAACAATGAACAGGCTTCAATGAGTCACATAGTGAGTTACCTTCTACCTAATTCCCAGTCTTGGAGTTGCACTTGTACCCACAGTTATTTTTATGACTGGTCCAGTTCCATTCTGGTCAATGTTAAACCTTAAGATGTTATTGGTCGAGATTCAGTAATGTTAATGCCATTGAATATTAAGAGGAGATGGTTTGATTTTAATTTGTTGGAGGCAATCATTATCTCAAACTTATGTGGCACAAATGCCCTATAGACTGATTGAACTGCATTTTATGAAATGCTTTTAAGAATGTTAAGAATAGATATTCGTGGTTTATACTTGCACACTGCGATTTCTTCAGCATAGGAAGTTGGCTGATTGGAGACAATTCTTTGAACTTTCATGGGGAAAATCTTTGCAACCTCACTTTTCATTTCATTTCATTTCCTTGTCTCATCAGGTTTTCCTCTCTTTGCTGTAACCTTTCAAAAATGCTTCAGGCTGATTAGCTCAATCCATAGGGATGGTTGATGGACCTGAATAAAATATTTCATTGGAGAAGATGAGGAGCTGCTATTCCTATGGTTGTCACCAAGAGCAACCTGTGGTTCAGTGTAAAAGGCATTCAAGGACAAAGTTGGATAATAAAGCTTTGATTTTTTTCACCATCACTGTAACAGAGATACAAAGAAACATTGATCACGAGGCATTGGCTATATTTGAAACAAGTCTCTCCTTTGATGCAAACTACATCTCTAAAACACCTACGCAAAATGCAAATTTATGCTATAATTACATTGACAATGTATCAAATCAAGACAAATGTTGTTCGTGTCAGAATCCATTATCATCTACTTTGAAGGGTTTGGTGATAGCTCTTTGTCAGCAATGCATAATATTAACTATTTGCCTTTGTCTCAAGGAGGCAGTTTATTTAAGCCAATTAAGATGAATGGAAAACACTAGCCAGGAGACATTCAAATTTCAGGCCCTAGCACCAGCCTTGAATGTTCCTCAGCCATGTAAAGTAAAATAACACAGTGAAAGCTTTGTATTTGTCTGTCCCTCAACATTTTATAGTCTCTGAAATACTCCTGAAGTGCACTCATTATTGCAATATAGGAAACATAGCAACACAACTGATATTTCAAAAATCATCAGAAAATAAGCTTTTCTGATGTCGATTATAAGAAAAATATTGACCAAAAGACCAATTGCTCGTGTATCAAATAAAAACATTGGATTATTTCTGTCAGATTCAGAGAGCACACAAGCTGCCAGTTTAAGAGAATCACAGAAATATTACAATGCAGAAGGAAGCCTTTTGGCCCATTTTCTGCACTAGCTCTATTATCCAGTGCTAATCTATTACCTTCTTTCTGTATTCCTGCACACTATTATGATCAAACAAAACATCCAATGTCCTCTTGACTGCCTCAATTGAACCCGTTTCCATCACATTTTTGAGGCAGAGCATTTCATCTCATCCAAAACGCCCAATACTACGATGTGCCCTCATGTGTTACTTTTTTTTTATTAGATGACTTTGCTGATGTAACTGGCAAAGTAGATTAATCAATTCATACAGCACAGAAAAGGCCCTGTGACTCTTGAGTCTGCACTGGCATAACTACTACTGAAAGTGAATTAATCCCAATTTCCTGCACTTGTCCCGTATCCATGAATGTCATGATATTTGAAGAAGTCATCCAAATTTTTTTTTAAAGGTCGTATGGTTTCAGGCCTCCATTACCTTCCCCAGCAGTGCATTCCAGATTCCCACCACTCTGAGTGGAAAACAGTTTATTCCCAAATCCCCTCTCAATCTCCTACTCTAAAACTATGCCCTCTCATAATTGACCCCTCAACTAAGGGGACAGCTTTGACCAAGCTTACCAATCCCAATATGTCCCATTGCAAACCAGTATTGCTGGAGGTTAGGGGTTATGCAGCATTTTCCTTCACCCTTTGA